>NC_133621.1:314230706-314307200 GCF_048593235.1 Sminthopsis crassicaudata | reverse complement strand
TTTCGCAAGTGGATTTTCTACGTGTTTCTCTGCTTGGCGTCCTCTACGTGAAGCTGGGTGAGTGACCTGGGCCGGGGGCCGGGCGCGAGGTGATGGGGGGGGGGGTCGGAGAAGAAGCCTCCGGGGACGGGGACCGTCCCGACAGAAAACGCTCGCTGGTGGCCAAAGAGAGGGCGCGGGCCGGGGGGGAACGGGACGCGCCGGCCCGGGATGGAGCACAGCGACCCAGAGACAGAACGCGGGCCCGGGGATGGAACGCGGGCCCCGGGGATGGAACGCGGGCCCGGGCATGGAACGCGGGCCGGGCTTAGACGCTGGCCCGGGCGTGGAACGTCGCCGCCTTCGAGGTGGTCCCGGCCGCACCCCCACCTAGACCCCCGCGTCTAGCCGGGGTCTCCGTCCATTTCCTGGCAGAATGAGATGCCCTTCACCCCGGGCGAACCGCGGGGAGGCAGAACCGGCACTCCGGGACCGAGTCGGGGGCGGCCCCGCACTCGGGAGCCGGATCGCGCGGGCTGCTTGCTCCCGGGGGGCTGCCGGGGCGGGTTCGCTCCGCCGGGTCGGCCCTATTTAGGGCTGGGGAGGGGGCGGGCGTGTCCGATCCCACATATCTCTCTCTCTCTCTCCTCTCTCAGTGTTTCTCTCTGTCTGTCTGTCTCTGTCTGTCTCTGTCTCTCTGTCTCTGTCTCTCCTTTCTCTCTCTTTGTCTCTGTCTCTCTCTGTCTCTCCTTTCTCTCTCTTTGTCTCTGTCTCTCTCTGTCTCTCTCCCTCCCCCCCCCCCTTCCACCGGAACGTTCCCGGGTGTGAGCCGGGCCTGGGGCTCCCGGGGAACGGCGGCCAGTTTTCCCGCAGAGAGGCGGAGCCCGAGCCCGAGCCCCGGAGGTAGCTGGCCACGGCCGGCCCGAGAGAAGAGGGCTCCCGAAGGGGGGAGGAGGGGGAGCCGCGATTGTTCCGTAGGGCCGTGCGAGCGTGAGTGTGAGCGTGTGCAAGGTGCTGCAGGCCTAGACACCCTCCGCGTCTCTATCCATCATTCAGACGTGTTGAAATTACCTTGACAACTCGTCGGTCTGGCTTGGGGATGAGAGGCGCGCGGGCCACCTCGGCAGGCGGGGTCCCTGAGCGGGCCGCGGGCCCGGCGCGCTCTCCGCCCCGTCGCTCGGGCTCTCCGCCTCGGGGCCCGGCGCGCCCCTCCGGGCCCGGGCGCCTCTGGCCGTGGCCGCCGCTCCGGGCCGGGCTCGGCCGGGCTCGGAGCGCCGGCGGCTCTCCGCCTTCCCCTCGGCGGGCGGGCTCCCTGACTGCCAGCGCTCGTTGCACCAGGCTACGCGGCCGAGTCGTATTTCCACATTCCTGAGCCCAGCCGAGTCCTTACCTGTTGACGGCTGCGAGCTCCTTTTCGCCAGATTCGGCCTCGCCGGGGCCTCCTCGCTGGAGGGGGAGGGGGGGCGCCGAGAGGGGCCCAGCGCGCCGAGCTCCCGAGCCCCGCAGGGGAGCCCGAGAGAAGGAGAGATGCCGAGATTCCGGGAGAAGCAGGGGAGGGAGCGAGGAGACAGGACGGAGCAGCCGCAGGGATGGGGAGGAAAGCCCCAGAGGGCAAGGGAGGGGGAGAAGGGATCATTAAGGGAGGCCCGGGGAAGCCCGGCGGCGGGCGCGGGGCTCGGGTCACGGACGGACCTTCCGGGCTCGTCAATAAATCAGAGTGCCCAAGAAGAAAAAGAGAGAAGAAAGGGAACAGAGAAGGAGAAAGAGAGGCAGCAGGCTGAGGAGAGAGGGGACAGACACGGGGAGGAAACGCGAGACAGAGCGCCTGGGGGGGGGCAGCAGCTACCTGCTCCAAGAGGACCCTGGGGCAGGCTGGGCTGGGGCCTCTGCTCCTGGGAGGTCCCCCATTCAGACCAAGGAGAGTGGTCACCCCAGGGAGGGCCCCAGGCCAGGAGAGCGGCCTGTGGGGGAGGATTCCTCCCCTAGGGGAGTCTGTACCTGGGTCAAAGCGCCCTTGCTTCCTGTGGTCTCAGGCCATCTATGGCTGAGCCAGCCAGCTGGCCGAAAAATACTGGAAGGGGGGGGGAGTTTGCCTGGAATGGATCAGGGAACGAACATGGGGGTGTTTTAAGGCTGAAACTGGGGCTTCTAAGAACCTGCCCACTGGGGTCTTCAGGTCTCAGTCCCCAAAGTTTCTGACCTGCAAGCAGAGCCTACAACAGATTTGGGAGCTGGGACCCTGGTACCTTGGCTGTGCCCTCTCCTTCACGTGTGACCAGAAAGTACTTGCTGAAGCCCTCAGGGTCTGCAGATCCTTGTCACACAAGGTGACGGGAGCCTCCCCTGAGCTGGAGACTATGGAGACCGAGGAGCTGGAGGTCGGGGGTGGGAGGGGAAGGGAGGGAGACAGTGAGAATCCACAGCCTCGTAGGGAAGATCTGCAGCGGGAATCGGGAGTGGGCCCGGCACAATCCTGCAACTCCAACTTCTCCGCCTGAGCGCTAAAGACCCTTGGGGAGCATTTGGTCAACTCACCTGCACCGCTATGGCAGGCTCACAATACTCCCCGTCTCTCCTCTGTCAGCCTTTCCCTAGTGCAGAGAATACCGAGACATCAGAGAGACCGATATAGACAAAGGGGAAGACAGGCAGAAAGAGAGAGAGAGAGAGAGAGAGAGAGAGAGAGAGAGAGAGAGAGAGAGAGAGAGAGAGAGAGAGAGAGAGAGAGAGAGAGAGAGAGAGAGAGAGAGAGAGAGAGAAATAAGAGAGAATATAAAAAGAGAAAAGAAGAAGAAAAGAGATGAACCAAAGAAGAAGAATGGTGGAGGACAAAGAGAGAGATGAGAGACAGAAAGTAGAGACAAGAGGGGTGGTGGGAAAGGAGGGAGAACTGTTAGGAGGGATTCCCTGGCAGGCTTATGTGTATGGGGGGAGTGGGAGTGGGGGTAAATATGTGGGAGTGGAAGTGTATGAGTGGAGGTGAATTTGTGGGAAGTGTATGAGAATGGGGGTGAACCTGTGGGGAAGGGTATGAAGGAATCTGTGGGAAGTGTAAGAGTGGGGGTGAATCTGTGGGGAAGGTATGAGAATAGGGGTGAACCTGTGGGGAAGGGTATGAAGGAATCTGTGGGAAGTGTAAGAGTGGGGGTGAATCTGTGGGGGAGGGTATGAGAATGGGGGTGAATCTGTGGGGAAGGGTATGAAGGAATCTGTGGGAAGTGTAAGAGTGGGGGTGAATCTGTGGGGGAGGGTATGAAGGAATCTGTGGGAAGTGTTTGAGAGTGGGGGTGTATGTGTAGGGGGGGCTCTATGAGAGAGTGGAAGTAAATGTCTGTGTCGGGGTGTTTGGAGGGGTGGGGACTCTGGCACTTGGGGCTTTGTGCATGGTGCAGAGATCTTCCTGTTCCAGACCTCTTTCTGAGGTGGCTGGGCCCAGGGAACTCCTATCTTAGCATCAGGAAGACCGAAATCAGCCTGAGGCGCCACCAGCTCTGTGACCCTGGGCTCCTTACTGAGCTGACCCTTTCCTCTGTGAAAGAAATCCCCACAGTGCCTGCTTTACAGCAGGGGTGACTGGGAGAGACAGAGGAGCTAACACATGTGAAGTGCCATCCAGACGGGAGCGAGGCGATGGTAATGACTGGTGATGGCACAGTGGGTTCAGCCTGCCCTGTTAAAATTGCAGTGCAGTGACTCCAGGCTGGGTTAGGGAATAACCCTTCTAGGATGGCCTCTGCTGGCTCCCCGGGGAACTAGGAAGCATGGAGTCCTAGGCCAGACTGAGCTATGTGGGCCAGGGTCCAAGCTCAGGGAGAAAGAATAGTATGGAGGGGGGGTCCCTAGACTGGTATCATGAAGGACTTTGGGAAACATGGCCATTCAGCACACATCCATACCATGCGCACATGCCCACAACATAAACACTCACATTCACAATATGCACACATGACACACAAACACACATACACATAGAATTCCACTCTCCCAGCTGGAAGGGACCCCAAAGGCATGCAGTCATCTGGGATTGGCTCAAGCATCCCTTCTACAACATGCCTGAAAAGGGGCATCTAGCCTTAGATTGAAGACTTTCTGTGGGGAGGGGCATCCCCATCCATCTGGGTGAATACAAACCTATATTCATATGAAAATTCTCACGTAGACCCAGGCAAACATGGCAGGGAGGCCGCTGGTGGCGTGGAGGAGGCCCTTGAAGCCAGTAGAATGGAGGTTTTGTCTTGGTCCAACTTTTGCTTTCCCCCTCACTGATACTCGGTTTCTTCCTTTGTAAAGTGGGATCCATGTCTTCCCAGCTTGGATACTCCCTGTTCTAAGCTCTGGCGTTCTATTGTATCATAAAAAGGGCTGATCTTAGAGGTAAGATGTCTGTCCAGATTCGGAGGCTGGGTGTCCTTGGTCCAGGCCATTTCCTCATCCATTGGGGCGGGGGGAGTTCAGTTTTAAAGGAACCTTATATTCCCCCTAATCTCTACTCTAATGTTCCTTCCAGTTTCTTTGGGCAAAGGCAACTTCTGATTTCTTCAGTTCCTATCCTAGCATCAAGACTTGTACATAAGGAATATTTCAGAGCTATTTATCTTACTTGAATATTCTTGATTCTGAGCCAGGAATTACCTGTCTGGCTGAGGGGCACCTTGCATTGGGTCCCCTTTCTTCCTTTCTTAGGAGCCTCTCCCACAAAAGGTGAGACTAGGCTTTTCCTTCTGTGGAATCCCTGGAGTCATCTTTCCAGTAGAAATCTCTTGGATACCAACCTTTCAGATCTGCTTATCATCCATCCATCCATCCATCCATCCATCCATCCATCCATCCGTTCATTCATCCATCCATGCATCCACTGCTGGATTAGACTAAAAAAGGAACCCCAGATGATTGCTAAATATTCTATCTCCTCACTTCAAAGGAAATCCCCATATGTGGCCCTGAAGAACTTCTGGAAAGTCTGGTGCTTTGGGGTTGTTATTTAAGTTGGGACTGGAGAAGAGAGGTCTTTAGGAAAGCACCCTCCACTCACTAAGTTAACTGTGTGTAATAGCCAAGTCATCTCTCTGAGACCCTGAGGAGTTTACCAAAATCTCTGCTAAATGGGAATTCTGTCTTCTGCAATCTTCATTGATGAAAATGCTTGATCCCATGCTATAGAGACGTGAGTTGTGGTGGTTTCCCAAAGGAAGTCCTCCTTTAAAAAATCAACGAATGTATAAATGAAAGAATGAATGGCCCACTCCTTCTCTGGAACAGAAGGACGGTTGGAGCAGAGGCTCAGCCTCTACCCTGTAGCAGGGGTCCTGGACCTATAGATGGCTGTGTCTGAAGGCATCCAGTAAAATCAAGACCCTAAGAATAGGAAAGGGAAAGGGGGAGGGACCAGAGAAGGTGAGCTGGGCCCTTCAGGGCAAACTAACTACCCAGCGACTCCTCTGTTTCCATTTACCCAGATCATTTTCTCCCCAGTCCTCTTGGCTCAAGGGAATGCAGCCAGACGAAATAAGAGGGAGGTCTCACTGGATCCCAGGGTCTTTGCTCCTTTAGTTTCCCTTTCTTCCCTCTGAGTCTCACTTTCTCCTTCTGTAAAATGGAGGAATACTTGTGCCACTGGGAGCCAAGTGCTTTGAAAACCCTGAAGTCTTAGAATAAGGAGGACTGATGCTATAAGTATCCAGAGGCTCTGAGAGATCCCTGAGCTCACCCTAGAACTGGCTTCTCAGAGGACAAGGGAGTTAATCCAGGAGGTTCATGAAGCCGGCTTTTTGTTCTGCCTTGGCTGACGGACGTGTGTGGATGACCTATTGGGTCTGCTCTTTCTTCTGGAAAATGAAAGGATGACATTCTTCAGAGAATATTTAGCGAATTTGGCCTGGGCAGGCAATCTTACCTGTAAATCTATTCTGTCTATGTTGGTGAGTAAGTTGAGACCTGTTTCTGAGTCGATCTGACTTCTGGCCACCCAGAGACTCAGAGAAAGGCAGGCCAGCCCATCTGGGGAGAGGTGCCACCTGGGACATTGCTCTGCAGTGTGGGTGCTTCTGTGGGCCCTGGGGCACTCCCTGTGACCCAGCTAAAAGTTTAGGGCATGGTCTTAAAGCAGAGAATTTAGTAAAGGCCAGTCCCCCTCAGTGGGGAAACTAAGGCCAAATAATGGGAAAGTGACTTGCCTGAGGTGCAGATTACTAAATAAGCTTGAGTTGCGATCCCATGGAGCACTTCTCTCCCTTTGGGCCCCTGGATTAGTGGTTGTGAATCTTAGATTAGAACCCTCCCTTCTAGTCCCAGCTTTTCACAGCGGGACTCTCATTTCCCTTTGCTGTCTGGTCCTTTTATGAGGCCGGAGGAGGTTGACAAAGTATGCCTTCTTCACGAACTGGCTACAGTGAGGAGCCAGAGAAAGGAAAGGAAAAAAAAAGCTTTGGATGCTCTGGAATACCACCAGCATTTGGGCCGGGAGCAGGCTTCCAGTCGGGCCTGAATGAACCAGGACGGGGATGGGATAAAAAAAGTCCCAGAGCCGGGGCCTCCCCAGGACCTCAGGAGGCCACCAGGCGCGGACGGGGACGCCCTGAGAGGGCAGATCACCTTGCTGGACCTCTCCTTCCTGAATACATCCGAATCAGGGGCAGGGAGGTCGCAGCTGGGGGCCAGCAGCCTCTGCCTTTGATAGGGCGGCCAGCTCTCCCAGAGAGCGAGGGACCCTCCTACCCGGTCCTGGGGATCACTTCTGAGATCCCCTCGTTTCCAGAGTCCTCTCAGGCCCTTTCTTTCCGTCTCTGTGTCTGTCTGTCTCTCCCACACCCACGCGCGCATCGTGTGCAACCAGCCACAATCACCTCCCCATCTCCTTGTGACTGGAGCTCCCCTTCCCCAGGGACTCTTGGGGGGGTTGGCCCCCTGGTAGTCCCGGCCCCCGGATGTCGGAGAGAGTGCGCAGGAGGTGCGAGCGGGACTCTCCCACTGTCACCCTCCCGTCCTTCAAGCGGCCGCTTGGGGGGGGGGCACAGACCTGGAGGTTAGCCCCACCCCTCGGGGCTAAAGGCGGCTCGCTCTAAACCTGGAAAGGCTGGGAGCGGGCGGGAGAGACGGAGACAGGGACCGGGAGAAGGCAGCAACAGACCCAAGCAGACGGAGCCAGAGGAGAAAAGGAGAAGGCGCGAGAGTCTGAAAGAGAGATGGAGAGGGAGACCCAGCCGAGATAGGGGGAGGCAGGGAGGAGGCGGGAGAGAGCCTGCGGTCCCGTAGCCCGCGCCCATACGGCCCGGCGAGCGCCGGGACGCGGGCAGAGGCCGGTGCACTTGGCAGCGGGGACAGCGGCGCGGTGGCGGGGACGGAGCCGGGAGTCCGGGCTGCTCGGAGTCCGGGTCGGGCCTGAAGGCGGCGGCGGCGGCGGCGGAGGCGGCGGCGTGTCAGGGACTGCCCCTGCAGCCCGGGCGCTCCGCCTCCCCGCGCCCCAGAGCCACGGGCGCAGGGCTAGCCCGCTCTCGATCCTCGGCCGCTCCTGGTCCCCCGGGACGCAGCGGCCGGCCCGGGAGCCGTCCCTCCTCCCCAGCCCCGGGGAGGGGGTGCTGGTCCCCCGGGCGCTCCGGGACAGCCATCGCTCCCTGGGCCCGGCCCGCCCCGCATGCCCGGCCCCGAGCGGCCCCCAGGGCAAGCGGAGCTGCTGCCGCCCCGCCCCGCCCCCCGCCCGCAGCGGGCCCGGAGGTCTGCACCGAGCCGGGGAGCGGGAGCCGGGATTCGGGCAGCCCGGGAGCCGGGGAGCCGGGGAGCCGGCCGCCTGAGCCCGCCATGCTCCCCGCCGGCTCGCACGGCGCTCTCTTCTCCATCTACTACCCGCAGATCTTCCTCACTCTCACCAGCGGCAGCTACCTGTAAGTGTCGGCCTTTGCATCTCCCGCGCCCCCCTCCCTCCCCCCCCCCCGGGACCCCGCTTTTGCGGCTGCTCACCCCGACGGCTGGCTTTCCCAGGAGAGGCCCGGGCGCAGCGCTCAGGTGTTGGTTCTCCAGGGGGTGGAGGTGGAGGTCTTTGGGGTGGGGTGGGGGGATTGGGTCAAGGACACCCCCCATCACAGCCTCGTCCCCACCCTCAGCTCCAGTGCGAGCAGCTTCTTCCTTCCAAGGCTCTCCTCGGGGCTGGGCAAATGGACGGCAGCCGAGGCAGCCCGAGCCTGGGGGATTCGGGAGCGTGCGGGGTCTTGCCTCCGAAAAGGGCGGTCTGGGTGTGTCAGTCGGGTGGGGGTGGGGAGTGGTGGCGGAGACTAGGAGGTCCTTTGCGTCCTCCTTTTCCCGGGGGGTGGGGGGGCGCGCTGTCCCCATCCCGGCCCTGTACCCGTCTGCTTCGGGTGCCGGGTCAGGGAGGGAAGCGCCAGTCGGAAGCGCAGCCCCGCACAGGAGCGCAGGTGAGCGGAGGAGATCGGGAGCCCCTCCAGTCGGAACCCTCGAGCTTTGGGGGGGGGAGCTAGGTGGGCAGAAAGACAAGTCAGCTGTCAGTAATGGGGAGGGGGGCCGAGCCGAGACCGTCCCCCTCCCCGCCTAGGGGAGGCCGCGTCCCCGGGCTGTGAGGAGCCCGGAGGGGACTTTGGTCCCGTTAGCCAGCCGCGGGGCCCGCTCCCCGCCGCCCCATCGGGCCAGTTCCGGGGGCAGCCCAAGTTCCGAGTCGGGCAGAGGGTCCGCACGCGGCCCGGGGCCGCAGCGCCTCCCTCCGCCTGGGACTCGGTAATGAAACGCACGTGGCTGGCTCGGGCTTTCCGAGACGTTTGATTGATGGAACCTCGGTCGGCCGGGATGGAGATGGGGGGGAGGGGGTTGCGGGCGGCGCTGGGAGGGTGGAGTTAAGGGCACCGCCTCGATGAAGCGCGGAGCGGGCAGAGCGCACGCGGCGGCTTCTTGCCTCAGTCTCCCGATTTTGTCTCGCCGGGCCGGTCTCGTTCGGGAGCCCCTGGAAACTCGAGATGGGTTTTGCGTTAAGCGGCCGGCTCCCTCCGGGGCTGTTCCTCTTTCTAGGTCATTGCCTCAGGCCTCTCTCTAGATGTTCAGCTCTCTTCTCCGTGACGCTTTCTGGCTCTCTGGATGTCTCTGGGTCACCGTCTCTACGTTCTCGGGGGCCCTCTCTCTTGCCCCCGGGGGTCTCTCTGGGCTTGGGCTCCTCGCCGCCTTGCCCAGGGGCCCGAGGGCGGGGGCTGTAACATGCTCTGCCCGAGGAGGTGGGCCACGGCTGGGCAGGGGCCAGACTGCAGGCCTAATAACGCCCCTCCCCCCTCTAAACGGAGCCCATTTTTTTCCCCTCCAACCCCTAGGAAATTACTATCCTACCAAGTTTTCCTTCTATAAATAGTCACAAATCTTGAAACAAAAGTTTTCAACCGCACACCAGATGCTGGGAGGCTGCGGTTTCCCTTGCTGTGTGACATAATTATAAGGTCCGAAATCGGTGCCCCAGCCCCAAGGCCCAGTGGCGGAGGCAGAAGCCCCGGGCCCTTGCAGCTCGGGGTGGGGGCGGGGCCGGCCTGGACCCGCATGGGCCACTGAGGAGGTGACAGCTGGGACTCGGGGATGAGGGGGTGGGGCAGAGGGCCAGGAGCAGCCCTGGGACCGGGCTGCGAGCTCGTTGAGCCGTGACATCATGGAGAGACTCCCAGGCCAGCAGGGCTGGCAGGGACTTCAGAAGTGGGACTAGGCCAGTGCTCTCTCATCTTATAGATCAAGAAACGGAGGCCGGGGGGTGGAAAAGCCCTGCCCAAGGTCAGCCAGGCAGCGGGAGCTTGGTCCAGAGGCGGAGAGCAGTTCTGACTGAAGCCCGATTCAGTGGAGAGGGCCCGAGTCCCAAAGGTCTGGGTTCAAATTCATCTTCTGAAAATGCTCATAATATGTGTGACCCTAAACAAGCTGCTTCTCTTCCTTTGCAAATTAGGGGCTGGCCTCCAAAGAGATTCTGGATGGCCAAGCTTGATTCTCACTCAAGCCCACAGATCGCACCCCAGCCCATTTCCTCCCTCAAGCAGGGAATCCAGTCATCCCAGTGTCTTCTACTGCTCCTGAACATTTCTTAGCCATCCAAGCACTTGGAACCCTCAAGCAGGGAATCCAGTCATCCCAGTGTCTTCTACTGCTCCTGAACATTTCTTAGCCATCCAAGCACTTGGAACCAAGTTCCTTTTCTTTCTTTTGTTGATAAGAGCTTTGTAGTTTTCAAAATACATATGTAGTATTCAAATCCACCCTTACAAAACCGCTTATTCCTAATTTTTCTCCTTTTCTCCTTCCCCCATCAAGTCATCTAATATAGGTTAAATATGTGTAATTCTTCCAAGTAGATTTCCACATTTATCATGTTGAACAAGAAACATCAGATCAAAAAGGAAAAAAAAAACTGAGAAAGAAAAAACAAACAAACAACAACAACAAAGATGAAAAGCCTATGCTTTGATCCACATTCAGTCCTTATAGTTCTCTCTCTGCATGTGGATGGCTCTCTCCTTCACAAGTCTATTGGAATTGCCTTGAATCACCCCATCATTGCGATTGTCACAGTGGAGCATCACATAATCTTATTATTGGGTACAATGATCTCCCGGTTCTGCTCATTTCACTCAGCATCAGTTCCTGTCAGTCTCTCCAGGCCTCTCTGAAATCATCCTGCTAGTCTATTACAGAACAATAATATTCCATAGCATTCATGTGCCATCACTTATTCAGCCATTCCCCAACTGATGGGCATCCACTCAGTTTCCAGTTCCTCGCCACTACAAGAAAAGAGTTGCTATAAACACTTTTGCACATGGGGTTTTTTCCCTTGTTTCTGAGCTCTTTAGGATGCAGACCCAGTAGAGACACTGCTGGATCAAAGGGGATGCAGTTTGCTGGCCCTTTGGGCACAGAGGAATGAAGTTCTTAAAGCACAGCTCTTCCCTCTACTCAACCTGACTTGGGATTGTTCCACCCTCAGACTATAACCCTTCCTGCTCACAGCCTTGCTGGAAGAGGCGGTCTCAGGATGCCTCTTGATGGAGCCGTAGATTCCAATGTCTGAGAATCAGTTTCCCCACCAGTAAAATGAGCAGGTTAGAATAGATGACTTCTGGGACTGCACTGACTCTTACATTTCTGTATTCCCTGTTCCGATGGCCCTCCCAACTCTGATGTTCCATGTTCTAGGTTCCCTCCCAATTCTATGGTCAGATAGCTCTGATTGCCCATGCCAGAATTGCCTGATATCAATATCTGTAGGTTTTCAGTTCTTACTGAGTTCTTACAGCTCCCCCCAAACTACAAGAATGGGGCAAATAAAAGCAGCTTGGCCAGGCCTGAGAGCAGGGTCTCCCATCATGCCCCGAGCCAAGCCTAAATGACTCTTCTAGGAGGGTCCAAGCCCATCCTTTCCTACTCTTGGAGGGAAGACACATGAGCTCATTTCACATATGGGGAAATTTGTCCAAGATCGAAGGGGAGGAGATTTCAGAGTTAGAGCTGGAGGCAAGTATCTGGAGTTCTCTGTCTTCACCGCATTGCCCGGAAACAAGCTTATGTGGTTAGAACAGTTCTCTTGATGTACAGGTGGGGAAACTGAGGCAAAGGCAGATGACATAGTTTTATAACTTAAAATGTCAAAGCTGTGTGCATTTGTGGGGATGCACTGTGGAGCCAGGTAAATTGAATCCCCTGATTTGACTCTTGGATCTAGGGAGGGGAAGGCTCTTCACTTGGGTCCCACAGGTAGATGGGATGAATCAAACAGAAATCAAATTATGCCATTTCTCAGGATGTTTCTGCTGGCGATCTGTGAGCACCAGTCCTGGGCAAAGTCCATGTGGGGTGAGTGTGGGTGGAGAAGCTTCAGCCTCTGTGCAAGGTAGAGAATCCTGGTCAGTGTCCAGCACCCTCTCCACTAACCCAAGAAGCCTGCCCCCAGGCAGCACCAGACATTGGAGGATGGCATTCTAGAACTGAAAGGGATCTTCGAGGCCTCCCAGTCCAAGCCCCACATTTTACAGACACAAAAACCAGAACCGGAGAGAGGGCTTGATTTGTCCAGTGCTCCAAAGCCAGGGAGCATCAGGGGTGGGCTTGGAACCCTCCTTCTTGCTAATTCCAAGCACTCTCGAGTCTAGGCTGATTTGTCCCTTACTCAGATTCAGTGATGCAAATCAGCAGTTATTGAATAACTATCTGGTGTGACAGACATGCTCCCTGCCTTCCAGAAGCTGTCAGTCCCCAAGGGCGGGGGATGTGAGGCTCCCTTAGGGATGCCTCCCAGCATCATGAAAACTGATGTAGATCCGTGTCACTTACTGTCACCAAGTGCCTCCCTTCTCTCAGCTTCTCTGAGCCTTCCTGGGATCATTGGAAAACCTATTCAAGGTAGTCAGAAAGAGACGGAGACAGCAAGAGTGGTAATGCAGCCTTGGGAAGGAGTGAGCTGCTTGTTATTGAAGGGATTCGAGCCCACTGGCCATGACCAAGCGTTAGGGGTTCTTTAGAATGGGCTCAGGAATGAGTGGGTAGATGGGTTGGTTCTATTGAGACAAGTGAGGTAAAACATGTTCCAGATTGTAAAATTCCATGTAAATGCCAAGCCCAGCCTGAGCTTCCAGGATTCTAAGGTTAACTGTAAAGTCCCCTGGGGAACCTGGACTGTACAGATGCCCTTTGGCATGCTAAAACCTTCTCCCTGTCACACGCTGTTGAATGTTCAGGGACGTGGTCCAGTCCCCTTTTGGTATTTATTTTTCTTTTTCCTCTGTTCTCTGGACTCTTATTTCTTCCCTGTTCTGGGTACATAGTAGTTAGGAAATCCAGAACCAGAGGCTGAGGAGCAGATATTCGCTTTTTGAGACAGGCTACAAAAGGGGCCTTGAACTAAGGGATCTGGACCCTTCGTGGATCTGTCTCCCTCGGTGGAGGCTGGTAGCCACGTGTTTAGGATCGGATCCAAGCATGGCTTGGCTGGATGTCCTCTGAGCTGAGGGAAAGAGTCTGCCTGTCTCGGAGCAGACTCGAGACAGAGTGCTTCACCTGGAGGATTGTTTGGCAGTCAGAAGAAGGCAAGGTTGTAGGCAGGAGATCCGACTCCGGCCCCTCCCCTCTTTGGCATTTTCAGTCCCCACTTGTAGAGTTATTCACAAATTCGATGTTTTACTTTCCAAGCACCCTCCCAGCTCTGACTTCCCTGTAATAAGGACCCTCCTAGCCCTGACAGTTTGGGTCCCGCTCTCTGATCCTATGATTGCCCACTGGAACCGACTGACTCATCAGGCTGACAGGATGGTTACTCATTGACCACCTGGGCATTTGAGATGTGGCTCAGAGTTAAGGGGCAAGCTCCTGTTGTTGCCCTCTTGAAGCTGTGGCTTCATTTGTCAGCAGGAACTGGGATTGGCAAGAATCTTCTTGGCAGTGAAGCCCAATAGACAGAAGCCTGTCCTGGGAAGCAGAAGAGCTGCCTTTCACGCTTGCTGTGCCTGTAGTAGCAATAGAGACCTTGAACAAGTCTTTTCCTTCATTAACATACTCCCTCCTCTGCCAAATGAATCTTACTTAATTTGCTCTCAGCTCTCAGATGTTCTGTGGTATATGTTCTTGGCTTCATCCTAGCTCTGAAATCCTACGTCCTAAGCTTCCTCCCAGCTTGGACATTCAATGTTCTCTGCTCTTTCCCTCCTCCCTCCTAGCTCTGACACTTGGGGTTCTTCCTTCAGTGGCCCTACCTCAGTCATTGCTTGGGAGATGTTGATGTTCAGTGTGTCCAACTCTTCATGATCCCATTTGGCGCTTTCTTGGTAAAGATACGAAAGTGGTTGGCCATCCTACTTTGCCTTTCAACCTATAATACCCTTCTGCCTGTATGCAGGCTTGCAGGAGGCCAAGGGGAATGAAAGGACCCCAGAGAGCATCTCATCCAAGCTTCTCACTTGAGAGAGGAGGAAGCTGCTGTCCATGGAAGACCTTGGGTGTATTGTCCCCCTGTGTGCGCGCCCTGAATGGAAGGATTGTCTTATTCATCATTTTAGTAACCCAAATGCATGGCATAATGCCGGGCTCAAAGGAGGCTTCTGGACACAGGAGAACAGGACCAGAGCAAAGGAAAGACCCTGGACTTGGAGGCTGATGCTCTAGAGCAAAGTCCCAGACTCAGGACCTAGGTTGTCACTCACCTGATTTCCCTCTCTCCTTGAATGAATGCTCATGACAAAGGACTTTGAAGATCTAAAAATGCATCGGGAGTTTTGGTGGGCAGTGAAGTACGAGTAGACAGTCTATCAGAAGAGATGAAGGAGGAAGAAGACAAGGTGGAGTTGGGGGGCGGGGTATTAGCCCTCCAGCTGGAGCAGTAACCATATTTCTGAATGAAAATAACCTATCTTGCCACTATATCTATCTATTTATCTATCTATCTATCTATCTATCTATCTATCTATCTATCTATCTATCTATATTTTACATTTAATATTGTGTGAACTATTTCTGAGCAGGATGAAATGACTTCCTCATAAATGAATAAAAGAATCTGGATGTAAGCTCACTCATTGGGACAGTTTTTGCAGCACACAGATCAGGGGGGTGATGTTTGAATCGTCTTCCCACCTGGTTCTGGTTTCTTTTGCTAGGTCTCTAGATTTTTGAGGCTTTTCATTTTGTCCCGCTTGAAGATGATCAGTATTTGGGGCTCCAAGAAAAGTGTTGTCAGATTTCTGTGGATTGATGTGATAGCTGCAGTATTGGGGGCATCCAGCCGTCAGGATGATTTTGTTCCAGTTCAGTTTGTTGGTGAATTTCTCAGATATAATTTGGGACTTATACTTTACTTGGAGAGAAGCTTCTTAGCCATTCATTTGTGAAAAAAAAAAACAACTATGAAAGATGAATGGCTTATTCTGACCACCAGCTCAGGTCTTCTTAGACATTTGGTACATGTGAAATTTTGGCCACTTGTAGTGATAGTGATACATTGCCTGGTTTTCATGATTTCTTTTCCTAATTCTGGGCTCCTTAATGATGAACTTTCTGTAATTTCTAGTGTTAATGATCTGATCCTGTCAGATAACCTTCCATAAAAAACAAACAAAAAAAACAGAAAACGGAATCCGAGTGTTTTGTTGTTGTTCAATTCTTTTTTGCTGACATAGAATCTGTTGTATCCACCCTGAAGGGCCTTTTGATTCTTCTCTTGGATCTTAGTAATTTCATAGGCTCCAGTGGAAGGTAAAATATTTTGGTCTCATTTGACAAATGAAACTTAGTCAAGAAGTATTTCTGAAATGCCCCAAACTGTGACCGGAAGAGGACAGTTCCTATTCCTTTAGAGTTGACCTTCTAGTGGAACAGCTTATAGAAATCCCCCCCCCCCCCCTAGCCCACTGCTTGGCAGCCTTTCCTCCTGCACAGACTGATATCTCTTCGCTCCAAGGCTACTTTTTAAAGTTGATCACGTGATCTTAGAACATCCCTCCAACCTCTTGGATGAGGGTCTCTGTAGATTCAGGACTCATTAATATTAAATACGGTTTGGGGAGAGTACTCTTCAGATCTGTTATGGTCCTCTCAACAGTTGGGCATTTTGGAGAGTCTGTGTCAAGACTAGTATTGTGTAGGTGTTAATTACTAGCTTATTATGTTGTTTTTTTTGTTGTTGTTCTGGGCTCATGATTTCACTGGAGTAAGAAACACCCTATGATAGCTGCCCGGGGCACTGAGAAGCTGTGATTTGCCCAGGGTCACATAACCTTGGTGGGTAAAAGGTAGGTCTGGAACCCATAGTGCTGATGATAGCTCTCCGTGACAGTGGAGCCGAGGCTGAGAACAGGGAGGTATCTTGTCCTTGGATGCACACCTAGATCTTTGGGGTCCAAACTCAACCCTCTTTTTTACTTTGCCGTCTCAAGTTGAATGAAAGAACCTTGTTGGAAACATTCCTGGCTGATGGTCAGGGGGACTCAGAGAGGGAAGGAACTTTGCCAAGGTGTCAGGGCTGGGATTCGAACATAGGATGTGGAGTGTCCAGTGCATTCTAACACTCTCATGTGCTCTTTGGATCAGAGAGATCAGGTCCTTCTTCCTCCTTTTCGCCTTCCCAGCAGAGCTGGAGGGAGGGCGCCCACCTTTCATGTTCCCAGCCCAATGCAGGCTTTCCCGGGTCACAGCTGCACTTCTCATTACTGGGAGCTCACTAAATCATCCCCTTCCCACTGCTGGGCATTTCTGATCATCCCAGCAAGTGGGAATGGGCCTCCCAATGCCCCATGATTCCCGGTTCTGCCACCTGAGCCAAGAGGAGCAAGACCAAGCTCTTCTCTGTGGTTTGTTCTGGCAAAAACTTGAAGACCTCGTCCCCGAGGCTCATCTTCAGAGTGCGTCGATGTCAAGACCTTTCCCGGCTGGTGGCCTCCTGGCCCCATTTCCTGCTCATCTCTTCCTGTGGGAGCCAGACCCACCATCTTGTGGCTCCTGGGTCCTTTCCACAACCCCCTCCCTCCCTTGTTAGATGAGACCCAACCTGATGAAAGGGTCATTGTGAGCCTGGGCCAGGCAGCTCTGGGAGGACAAAAACATCATTTGTCTTATCTGGGAGCCATGGCTGAGCCTCAACCTGAGGCCTGGAGGACCTGGTGGGGGCAGGGAGAAGGCTGCTGGTCGAAGGAAGGAGAGGGGGCACTGGTCTGTCCCTCTGGTCACAGGCCAGTCACTCCAGCCAGACACAGGGAGAGGCCCCTGATGGGCGGGGCCAGAACACAGTCACCAGGAGAGACCATCAGGCTGGGCCAGAACAGATGAAAGGGACCCCACAGACCGGGACTTAGCAAAGGTGGGCGGCGGAAATGGTTCTAGTCCTGGTGTGACCTCGGAGTCATATAATAGCAAGTCACTTTGGTTTTCCCATTTGCACATGTGGGTGTGGTACTAGATGAGCTCTAGGAACTTTTCCAGCTTTTACTTTGTATATTCCAAGCTTCCTTCCTCCCACCCCCTGCCACCTCTGACATCCCCTGTTCTAAGCTCCCTTCCAGCTCAGACATCCCCTGCTCTAAGGCCTCTCCTAATTCTGACATTCTTTGTTCTAAGCTCATTCCTAGTTCAGATGTTCTTTGTTTTGTATTCTGAGGTCCCTGTGTCTCTGATGTATTAGAACACAAACAAGTTCTAAGTTTCTCCCAGCTCTGACATTATATGTTCTAAGATCTAAGTCCCCCTCATCTTTGATCTGTTATTGTTTATGTTACAAAGTCCCTTCCAACAATGAGGTAGAAGGTTCAGCTCAAGAGCAAAGGAGCCTCCTCACCTAGGAGGGAGGCCCTGTTGTGTTCACCGGGATGGCCTCTACAGGTTCCCTGATCATATTCGTCACCCAGGCCGCTCTGCAGAGCGCTTAGAACTGGGCAGAGGCCAGCAAAAGGGGCAGGGGACATGGCCTTGATCCAGTCTGCTGGTGGAGCTGAGCTGGAAGATCCTGGGAAGACATTACTTCCTAACAGTCAGAGCTGTTCCATGATGGAACAGGAGAGGTAGTGAGCCCCTGTTGTTAGAATTGCTTAAGCAAAGGTTGCATGGCCCACTGGAGGTGGTCTAGAGGAGGAGCTTCCTAGTCTGATCTTGACCAGTTTACACTTCACCATCCGTTCTTGGGACCTAGTGTAGGCAGACTAGGGGGTAGATGCTGAGACTACAGATTGGGGAGCAATAGAGAGGGAGCCTAGACACAGCTAGAGCTGGCTGAAACTCAGGGGCTCAGGCAAGGCGAACTGGATGCCCATGAGGAAGAGTCTGCAGAGCTGAGCACTGGGTACTTTTTCCTAAAAGTCAATAGGGAGCCCCTGAAGGTCTGGGAGCAGGGGAGTGAGATCAGTGTTTTAGGCAGATTATCTTGGAAGCTGTTTGGAAGACAGTGAAGTGTGTGGAGAAGGTGGGAAGACCAATTACAATAGTGTCCAAAAAAGGTGATAAGACTGGACCAGCACGGTGATTTGAACTGGGGGCAGATACAAGAAATCTGGTGGGATTGACAAAATCTGCATCAACAAAATAATAAATCGAGCCCAGATCTGTAGCAGTTGCTGATTTCTAGAGTACAAATGCTCCCAACTGGGAAATTGAACAATGGGTACACATCCCAAGCCGCAGGTCAGTGGCTTGCGGGACTCAGTCACTGGAGCAGATGAGACTAGGGAGAGAAGGGGAGTCTTGGGCAGAATTTGGGGTATCAACTCTCCCCTTTATCCACAGAGGGTACCAGCCAAGGAGCAGTGAGCAGAGAGGTCGGAGAGCAGCAGCACTCAAACCCATGGCCACATTTTGTACTTCCTGTTGGGATAGTTGTATGCATGGTTCTGGCACTGGTTCTGTTTCCTGCACCTGGCATCAATCCCATGAAGTATCCCAGGAGCTTCTTGAGTCCTTCCTGAGCTTACAGCTCCAATAATATATTATATTTTACACAATATATATATATATATAGATATATAACATAAACAATATAATAGTTCAGTGACTAACAATGACACCTCTCCATCTCTGAGTACCCTGCATCAGTCAGTAGTGGTCAGGAAAACTCTGTCTATATGGTAAAGTGCAGATAATTATTCACTCACTTTCTAGAGAAATTCTCTCTCTCTCTCTCTCTCTCTCTCTCTCTCTCTCTCTCTCTCTCTCTCTCTCTCTCTCTCTCTCTCTCTGTCTCTGTCTCTCTCTCTCTTTCTCTCTCTCTCTTCTCTGTGTTTCTCTCTCTTTCTCTGTTTCTGATTCTCCCTCTCTATTCCCTCTCTCTCCCCCATCCCTCTCTTGGTCTCTATCTGTTTCTACCTCTCTGTCTCCCTCTCTCCTCTTTCTGTCTTTCTGTCTGATTCAATCTCTTTCTTCTGGGTCTCCTTTTCCCTTCTTTCTCTCTCTCTGTCTCTGATTTTCTCTCTCTCTTTCCTCTCTCTTCTCCATCCCTCTGTCTCTGTCTCTGTTTTTCTCTCTTCTCTATCTCTGTCTCTCTTCACACCTGGGGGACTTGTCTTCACCTCTCTAGGGCTCAGTTTTTCCATCTGAAAAACAACTCAATGGGTGACCCATGAAGCTTCTTCTAGCTTGAACTCCATGCTCTTCCCATTCCATGTCATGGAGGGGATTCTCAGTCAGGCACAGGTTAGGCGTGGTGACATCTGAAGTCCTTCCCAACTCTGAGATTCTCTGGTGCCATCCCTTCCATTTCTCTAAGCCTCGTCCCTCTCACCCTTAAAATGGAGATGATGACATCCACTTCCAGAGCAGTTGTGAGGAAAATACTGCATCTGAAGGACCAGAGAATGGGACCAAAGCCTGCCGTTTAGACAGGCCTGCATGGGTGAGCGCCAGGGGCCGAGGGCAGCCCCACTAGCCCGGGGGACCTGCCAAGGCCTCTGATTTGCAGTGGTGGTTTCCTGTGATGTGGACACTTGTCCCCTGGGAACCAGTGAATGGCCACCAGCCCCAAGCCCAGAGCCACAGGACAGGCTTACTGCCAAGGGAAACCACCCTTAGTGCTGGGGGTGGCCATAGGGACCAGGGCCAGAGGACTTTCCGGCCAGCCCAGGCCTGCTCCCCAATTCCCAGATGAAAGGTTAGGTGGCTCGTAAGTCTGCTCCCCGCCCAGAGCAAGGGTACTCTCAGAGAGGCCAAACGGCAGATGTGTCATCCCACTGTTGTAGAGCATCGGGAAGTGGTCTTCAGGGGGCAGGGGGCCAGGCTCCTATCCAAGTCACTAAGCCAAGATGAAAAGTAGTAAGGAAAAATATGAAATTTTCCTTTACTTATGAGCAAAAAACATGAGCTCCATAAATCTAAGTCAGTGTGGGAGTGGCTCTCCTCACCTCAGTTCTCTCCTTGGAGACTGATCCTTCTTCATAACAAGAGCACAGAGATCCTCAGATTAGCCCTCACTGTCAAGGTCGGGGGGCTATTGGGTTCCTCCTGCTTCTACTATTATCACTATCATCATTAGCACTCGTGATAGCTGCAGTTACTATTATTTTTGTTCTTATTTGAATTCTCGTTCCCCGGAAACAGGATGGCTGAGCCAGCGAAGTTATCTTCCCCAGCCCTGATTTGTGCTCTGTCCGCTTTGCTTTCCTTCCCTAGATTCCCCCAGATCTCTCTTGGTCTTTACCATCAAAGCCTCCGATGAATGGTGGATAGTGGGATGAGTGTTGAGTCAGGAAGCCCTGGGTTCTAATTCTACCTCTCCCACTCCTGGCTGGGTGATTCTGGATGAGTCAGTTCTGTCTCTAAATTGTAGAGCAGGTGCCCTCCTCCATTGGCAGGCAGGTTTTCCTCTCCATCAGTTCTCAATACCGGTGAAATCACCGCTTCGCTCTGAAAGTATGTGGCATTTATTTTGCACTGGGCGGCTGCCAAATGCTTCACCAATTTGTAGTAATACAGCTGGACCTCAGAACAATAATAAAGGAAAACAATAGAAGCCATAATCCCTTACATCTGCATCCTATCTGAAGGGTTTAAAGGCATTTCCCCATCCTTTGTCTTCTCTGACCCTTCCCCAGCACATTCCAGAAACTTCAGATTAGTGACTTTCCCAGCCATGCCTGAGAACATTTTAGAACATATTATTAGAGGGATGGTTTGTAAGTTTTTAGAAAAAGAAGCAGTGATCAGCAGGAGCCAACCTGGCTTCGACAAGCTTAGGTCACGGTAGACTGCGTTGACCACTGGAGATGGGGGAATGAATGACTCAACTACAGTATAACTAGATTGCAGTATTTGAAGTACTCTCTTATGGTTTTTGTAGTGGATGTGTAGTGGATGGAGAGGTGTGCTCTAAAGATAGTAAAGTTAGGTGGATTTGAAACCAGTTGGGTTGGTGTCAACTTGGAAGAAGAACTCCAGGACACTCAGGTAGCCATTGTGGAGTCTCATGTCTTAATAAATGATTTCGATGCAGACATAGATTGCATTCAGTTGACAAAAAGTAGGAAGGAGGAGAGAAATCGGTGACCACACTGGACAATAGACTCTGAAGCCCAAAGGCTTTGTGCTGTCTAGAATTGAAGATTAAAAGTAATAAGGAAAAATGTGAAGTCTTCCTTGATACTTATGAGCAATAACATGAGCTCCATAAATCTAAGCCAGGTGAGGTTGGAGTCTGCCTGAAAAGTGCCTGGAGGTTTCAGAAGACTGCAAACTCATGGTGAGTCAGCAGCAGATTGTGGAGGCCAGTAGAGCTACATTGAAAGGTGCAGTGCTTAGACCTGGAGAGGTGAGACCATTCCTCACTATCTGGTCCTGCTTGGAATTAGGGTCAGAACCTAATTCTGGGGATTGGGTTCAATTCTTGGAGCCACAGTTTAGGATGGAGCCTGATACACTGAAGTGAAAATGTTTATCCAGGAAAATAAGATGTGGGGGAAGGGGATGGGGCATGATAGCGATCTTTAACTATATGAAGCACTGCGGAGGAGAAGGAGTCAGCTTGTTTGGTTTGGCTCCCAACGGCAGAATTATGACTAATGGGTGGAAGTCACAGGAAGAGAGATTTCAGAATAACCCAAGGTAATATTTCCCAAGAATCAGACGAGTGAGCTTTCTCAGGAGACAGCCCAGTTCTCTGTCCCTGCTCTATAAGCAGAAACTGAGGATCTGGAGGGGGCATTCTTGGACTGGGTTAGATGGTACCCAAGGCATCTTCCAGCTCAGAAACTGAATCTGTGGTCATAGGGGCTGGCAGGAGAGAGACTATAGTCTTCATTTAAGAGTGAAAAAATTAAGTCTAGAGAAGGAGATCCATGCAGGGAGATCAGGAGTCAGGAAGATGGTCAGCTTAGGAAAAGGAAGGACAGTTGGGTTTAAGGGTTGACTTGTCTTGGTAGAAGCTGTTGGTTCATGGAATCAAGGCAGGTCTATAGGCTGGGTGGGGAGGGGCAATTGAGGAAGCTTAATGGGCTTTGTGGTAGCTTCTGAGCTAGGTCTCACAGGGCTTCCTTCTTTGGCAGGAAGGACTGGGAATTTCCAGACATTCTTCTATTCTCACCTGAGATACACTGCATCCAAAATCAGAGTGCTTCCTCTCTGGGGTGGCCCTGATGATCCTGGATCCCAAAGGTATCGAACAAGCAGGACTAACCATGTTCCCTCTCCTGTGGAGGGTCTTCCTACTTGCTAAGTTCTTTCCAAGGGGAGCAGCCAGTTCCTCTCTCCTCATTTTCCCATTTACTTTTCTTACTAACTCAGACTGCTGCTGTCAAGTAGCTTCCATTCACTAGTAGAATGAGTGACTACTCATTTAAACAAGATTTAGGATTCTTTTAAAGCCTTCTGTGGGCAGAGCTCAGTGCTGGGTTTGAGGGCAATCCGGGGCTTAAGTAAGAGATGGTCTCTACCTTTATAATCTAGCAAAGAGAAAAGTCAGCAACAGCACTCACTAGAATGCATATTATATCCTAAGCGTACCAGAGATGGACAAACCAAGGACTGAGTGAAGTCTCCCAGGAAAGGTCATGCCTAAGCTATGGGATCAGGAAAGAAGGCTACCTGAAGGAGATGGCATTTGATTTTGGCTCTAAAGCAGGGTACAAGGGAGGAATGCAATGCATAGAAAAGGGAGAGCAGAGTACTGGTAGAGGAATGGAAGCAGGAAATCAAAGGATCTGTCAGTGAACGGGGTCTATTTTAACTGAAACAGCACTCTGTAGTGGGGAATAGTCCATTGTAAAGGTCAGGTAGATTTTGGAGGGCCTTAAATACCAGGCAAAGGATTTAAATATTAGCTTGATCTCCCCCATTCTACCGAGTGTGTCTGGATCACCTTCCTTTTGTTTAATCTGTTTTTGGAATCCTCTCTTTCAGCTGCCAATCTCTCTGGATTCTACCACTCACCAGGGAAGATCCAACTTGTGCCTATGTCCCCCTCCATAAAGTCCTTCATTCATAATTCCCTCTGGGAACCCTTCACCAACTCGGTAGCTCTGTGACGCTGGGAAGTGGAAAGAGCCTGTGTTTTAAATTAGAGAGTTTGTGTTCAGATCTTAGTTTTATTATATCCTCAATGAAACACCTAGGGCAAGTCCCTTCACCTGGACTTCTCCAGACTTCAGTCTCCTCCTTTGTAAAAACATTTATCATTGGTCTTTATTTCTTACTTCCCTTTCAGCTTTAAACCCCATGAATCTAACCTTTCCAGAGCAATTGGGAGCTTCATAAGAATAGAGAAATGATCAATGGGGGAACAAATATTGATTCAGCATCTACTATGTTCCTGGTACCATTCTAAGCACAGAGCAAGTGCTCAAGAATGTTCCCTGGGTCAATGAGTCAGTCATTAAGGACTGGCCACACTGCTAGAGGGTGGGAAAGTTATAGATTCTTAAGATTAGATGGGAATGTGGGAGACCATCTCCTCCAGCCCTTGGTGTCTCACCCAGCAGCAGAGCTCTGCCCCTAGAGTTCCAGGTGAAAGACAAGGCCTTGGAGACCACATAACATTTTGGGCCTCCAGGATAAATTAACTATCAGGATAAACTAACTTGGGGGATGCTGAATGGGGGGTGCCAAGCAAGAGCACTTAGCTTGGAATAGAGAGGATCATCTCTCTACTACAGAAAGACAGCTGAGAGGGAATGCATTAAGACATGCCTTCAAAGTAAAGGAAGACCCAGATTCAAATTCTGTCTCTGGCATATCCTGGTTGAGTGACCTCAAGCAAGTCACAGAACTCCTGGAAAAGCTAAGGTACATTGCAGAGTGGGTACCAATTTGCATTGGATGGACTCTTCATCTGGGAGTTCCCTGCATGAGGAAATCCTGCCCTAACAACCCCAAAGCCAGGGAGAGAGATGGCATCAGGGGGTAGCTGGGCCAAGGGAGATCATGGAGGGGAGGCATCTGCCGAGCTAAAGACACTCTCTTGCTATCCGCTCTCATTCTCACAGTCTCAGAGAGCAGAGGCATAGAGAGCCAGGTGCTCCCTGAGAAGCCAACCCACTCACTTGACATGTGGGGAGACTGAGGCTCAGGGCAAAGAAAGGACTGGCCTAAAGCATCCCAGGGGACTTGTGGGAGAGAGAGCTGGCTGCCTGCCTCCCGGGCCAGAGCTCATCCCTTTGATCCCAGGCAGCTCTGCCTGTTCGCCTCTTGTCCAGCTCATCACCTTTTCTGCTTCCTTACCTCTTTTGTCCACATTCCCAGCATCTGGGATTAGAACTGAATGGCTCCTGTTATCATAGAGTCTTTCCCCCAGCGCCTCTTGGAGTCACTGAACCTCAGACCTGGGAGGGACCACAGGGACCTGTTAGTCCAACTTCCCAGCCTGGCCTGGGAAACAAATACTCAAACCACACATTAGGACTTGGGGTGACCTTTAAAGGTTAAACTTTGCCCCTCCCCAGCTGGGGTTGGCCCACACAGCAGAAGCATGCGTGCCGCTGGCCGTCCCCGGCCTGGTTCTCGGCACTCCTGTTGGGCAATGGAGAATTTGCTGAGGGTAAGAGGCTAATCCATCATCTTGGGAAATGTTGGCCCTCTAGCACGGGTCAGCGGCATCATGGATGAACAATATGGCAGGTAGAGAGATGGCTTAAAGCTGAGTTTTCTGAGCCCCGGGACAGCCAGTGTTTCTCTGTAAGAGACCAAAGGGGGAGGAGCGACTCAGCCAGGGAAGAGCTTGAAAGAAAGAATCAGACAAAAGCTTCTTTGCTTTAGGGAAAACATGAGCCCCTTCTTCAATGGGAAAAGTCCCAGTGAGGAGCTTCCTTAGAGACGAGGGCACTCAGCTTTGGCCCAGTTGGCTCCCTGGCAGCCTCGGGCTGGTGAACGGAGGAGGAGAAGCAGAAACTGGCCTAGGAGAGCTGGGCAGCCTCGGGAATATGGGAAGCTTCCCCTGCTCCTGAGGCAGATGTAATGTCCTTGTTTGTTTGGAAGGATCAGGGATTCCCAGAGCAGCTCCTCACCCAGGTTCCCATCTCCAGTTCAGGAATTCAGTTTGAGAAGAGAGAACCTGCAAATTCATTCACTTATTCAGGGAACATTTAGTAAGTACTGGCCACGTGCAAAGGTCTGTACTCAGAGGGGATGGGAGGAGGGGAAAAAGAAGGGGAGAAGGAGCTGTGGATGAGGAGACTCCTTCCTCCCTTCCTGGAGCTTCCAGTCTAGTCTCAGAGGACAGAGTATGAACACAGGAAACTTTTACACAAGAATACAGGCTAAGTGCATTAGAGGCACAGACAGTGTGTTCTGTGGAAAGAGCTTTACCAACCCAGGCAATCAGGGGAGGCTTCCTGGAAGAGATGATCCTTAAGTTAGGCTGTAAAGGCTGTGTAGAAATTGGACAGATTGCGTGTGTAACTCATGGCATTTCAGGACTTGGGAGGCATAAATGTGTAACAATGCAGAATTGGTCTGGGCTGTGAGAGTTGTCCAGTTCATCTGGAGCCTACAAGATGCTATCAGAGTGATGGGAGATGTGGCCAGCAAGGCAGGGGCCTTGAACGTCAGGCAGAGACGCTGGGATCTCCCTCACATGGAGAGGGAACCATGGCCAATCTGAGCAGAGCAGCGACACTGGGATCTGGGTGTAAGGAAGAGCACTTTGGCCTCCCCTGGAGAGCAGATTGGAAGGGGAGGGCAGCAGTGGAATGACCACATGAAGGATGCGGGTAGTGAGAAGGGTTTGGAGGAAGTTGGTGGCGATGAGAACAGAGAGGAGGAGCAGGAGAGACTTTGGCTGCCCCGGGTAGAGCCTGACTGTCCTGGGCACGGCTTTCCTTCCCACCTGTAGGATGGCTGCTGCCTCCCCTTTCCCTTCAGTGGGTGGCACAGTATGTGCCCGGGAAGGCCGAGGAGGAGGAGGAGATGAAGATTTGTTTTGAAGTGTATGAGAGGGTGGAAGAGAGAGGGCTGGGGCCCGTCTTAGATCACCCCCAAGGCACAGATCTGGAACCCTGGGGTGGGGCCTGGCAGCCGGCAAAACAAATGGTTCTCCTAATGGGAACCGGCAGCCGATGCCAAGAGGATGTGCCTACTGAGCCAAGAGACTGTTCTCAGCCACTGGGCATCCTGGGACCGAGGCAATCTCTCCCTGAGAGAGCAGAGGAGCTGGGAGAGCCTTTAGAACAGAGAATGTGAGAGCGGAAGGGGACTTAGCACACAGAACACGGAACGTCAGAGCTGGCCGGGCCTCAGGGTGCTTCGGACTCTAGGCCGCAGTCCCTGAGAATAAGAGACCATTTTCCCTAAGCCTTGTTACTTCCTGAAGCGACCCATCTGGGTTCATCCCCTGCTTACCCCAGCACTTCAGCAGCTTTTCAATGCAATGAATTTTAGAGATCTCCTAGTCTCTCCCTCACTTTCATTGGCCTTTATCGACAGGAGCGCTGTGAGGCTGGGAGTACAAATGCGAGGATTCTGTTTTTCCAGATGATGGAACCGAGGCACCGAGACTTGCTAGCATCAGGCTCAGGGCCACAGGGTGAGAGTGACACACCTAGGATGTGAGCCCAGGTGGCCTTTCTTCCAGATCCACGAGCTGGCTTGCCTTTGAGCGCCCCTGGCAGAGAAGCCCTTCTTGGTGTCTGACTTCACTTCCACCTCCTCTCAGGGGAGTTGGCTGCCAAGCCTCAGTGCTGCTTCTGGGCCCCAGTCCCAGCAGGTGGCTGGGCGTCCCCCCCAAGGCTCCAGACGCCCATGCCAACAGGCCCATCCGTGGGATCCAGTATCCTTTGTCTCCTTTCTGTCAAGCCTTCTCCACTTTGGGTGGCCTAAGATCTCCCTGGGGAGGTGGAGAGGAGCCCAGTGTGGGGAGAGAGCAGGCCCACCCGTGCTCCCGGCCATTCCCTCTGTGCCGGCTTCCCCAGCTCTCCCTTGGGCAGCCATGTACTCACAGGATGCTTTGCCCACCTCAGGTGGCAGGGGGGCAGAGGTGTGCTTCCATCTGGCAGAGCAGGCTGGAGCCCTGCCTTCTCCCTCAGATGAGAAATCCTGGGGCCCTCCCTGGGCTTTCCAGGAAACTTGGCGTGTACGGAAGACACAAGGCTGAACACAGAGACAAGTGGAAGAGAGACACAGAAAGAGAGATGTGGACGAGAGAGATGCAGAGACTGAGACAGGGTTACATAGAGACAGAGAGAAACAGAGAGATGGTGACAAACATACAGAGAGACAGAGAAATAGAGACAAACATATACACAGAGACAAACACACAGAGACAGACAGACAATCATGTACAAAGAGAGACAGAGACAAACACACAGAGAGATGGACAGAGAGACAGACACAGAGACAGAGAGAAACAGAGATAAACGCATATATAGAGACAGGGAAATAGAGACAGAAACAGAGATGGCAACAAACATACAGAGACAGACAGAGAGACAGAGGCAAATATATACACAGAGACAAACACACAGAAACAGAGACAGAGACCGACACACAACAGAGAGAAACAGAGACAGAAGACAGAGAAAAACATACACAGAGACAGACAGAAGGAGAAAAAATGTAATACAGAGACAGAGAGACAGCTGAGAGATAGAGAGAAACAAAGAGACACTCATAGCCAGAAACAGAGAGACAGACACACACAGACTGACAGACACAGAGACAGAGAGAAAGATGAGACACACACAGAGAGACAGACAACTAATAGGTTGAGACAGAGACAAAGAAAGACAGACAGACAGACAACTGACAGATACAGATAGAGAGACAGAAACAAAGACAGAGAAACAGAAAGACAGACAGAGAGACAGAGAGGCAGACAAAGACGGAGACAGAGACAAATGACAGCTTGAGACACAGAGAGGGAGGAGGGGAGGACCAGAGGCATTCAAACACGCAGAATACACAGCCAGGATGAGACCCACTGGAACAAACCTGAGCCCAGAGATGGAAGCTTCCCCTCCCTCTCCCCGGTAGGCTGGGGGTGGGGCTCTCCCTGGGCTCCCCGGCTGCCTCCTCCCTGTGCATCAGCTGCAGAAGCCTTTCCCTGTTTTTCTGCACCCATGTTAGCTGCTGTTTCTTCGGCGCGGCATCCCCAGGCGCCCACAGCTCTCTCAGGCCCTCCTTTGGGCGCTGCTGTTCCAGGGGCCTCCCTTCTTTGCGCTCACCTGCCCGGCCATGGGACAGCGGGGTCAGAGGCCACGCGTATTCTGTGACTTGTTTATGTGGGAGCCGCAGTGATCCCTCCTGGGAGTCAGGTTCTGTGAGGGGAGGTGGCCGAGTTCAAGCTCCCAGGAAGTGCTTAAGCGGGCTCTGAAGAGCTCGGTGCTGTTGGGGAGAGCTATCCTGCACTCCTGCTGTGACTTAAGAGCCACTTCCCAGGCTGCCCCGGATCCCTCCTTCCCCTGGGTCCCAGGAAGGGGGGAGGGGAGGCAGCCAAAGGGAAGGCTGGGAGGTGCAGACCCGGGGGCCCGAGAGGGCACCTAGGGGGCTGCCGGACAGCTTGTGGGTTCTTTGGGGGCAGGGAGGGCAGGGAAGCCGCTTCAGGCAGTTCAGGCCAGTTTCAGGCCAGGTTCGGGCCAGGTTCAGGCCGAGATCTGGGAGTTCTGTTTGGCCCCTCCGGGCTCTGGCCTGGGAGGGGATCCGAGAGGAGGGCCCAGCACAGTGTGGTGTCTATGAGGGCCACATGTGTTTGCCCACAGGCTGATGCTATCTCTGCTGTGTTTGTCCAAACGCTTTGATCTCCAGTTGAGTGACCCATCACTATTTTTATGTGTTCTGAATAATTTCCCAGTGCCAAAGCCCCGCCACTACGTGAGCTGGAAAAGAACAGCAGGAGACACACAGGCCCCTGACATGCAGCACACACCTGTGTGCACACAGGAGCATGTGGCCACGCCCCCTCACATGCCTGCCCGGTGCACACAAGGACACACGCCCCGCTGTGTGTGCTACCCGTGCGTTCTCACAGATCCCTGCATGCCCCGGGAGGCGGTGCCAAAGGTATTCCTGCGTGCATGCGCCGGCACTGCCACGTACAAATAGGACACGATCACCTCAGATCCTGTGCCTTCTTCACACACAAACTTAACCCCCCAAACACACACAGGCACACAGCCAATCCCCACCCACCCATCATACAAGTGTGTGCATGTGTTCACACACCCAATATCCATCCCTCCACCCCCCCACACACATACACACACACACACACACACACACACGCACCTCTGCTTTCTTTGACATTCTAATTTGTACTTGCTACAGCCCTTTGGATCAGAGATGCAGAGGAAACAAGAATCCCCTCAGGAGTCAAGTGCTAGTATTGGCCCCATTTCCAGGAAGGTTTTGAGGAAGTCCTGGGAGCCAGAGCCAGGAAGTCCCTTCAGGTTCCCAGGGAGCAAAGGGAGTCTTGTTTCTTCCTTAATATAGCTGCCAGGAGGGCACCGGCCACCTCTGATGGAGAGCAGCCCTCTTGGAGAACAGGTGTTTTTGATGTAACTGTAAAATACGGCATAACCCCTGAGGTCTGGGTCTTCCTCCTTTCCATCCGAGACCAGTTGAGATTTGGTTCATCATTCTAGTGGCTGAAGTCTTTTGGGATCCTGACTCAGTCGGCCAAAGTGTTGGTTATCCAACTCCGATTCGTGGCACCTGAAAATTCGATCTGCTTTCCTTCAAAATCCCTTGTTAGACACCGATAAAAATGGCAAGCAGCAGAGAGCTAGCTAAGCACAGATCCCTGGGGCACTCCATTAAAGAGCTCAATGTCCAAACGGACTAATTCATGATGACTTTTTGGGTCTGCCCATCCAAACCATTCCAAACCCAGCTAGCTGAGCTGTAGCCTGGGCTACATTTTCCCATCACTTACGGGGTCGGCAAACTCCATCCATGGCACCTTCCTTATCTACCCAGTTGGGTTTCCCATCCAAAAGGATAAAAGGTGAAGCTGGCTCTGCTGCCTGGCCCTGATCCCAAAGGCCTACGGGCCTCCCCAGGACGAGGGGCTTTTCTATGGCCTGTGACGGCCCACGTCCGCTCCGGGATGGGCATGTCCAGCGTGTCTCCCTGCAGCCTGCTGAGGAGTCCGTGGCTTGTCTGCCCACCAGCACTGGCCAACAAGCACAGAACAGACCACAAACTATATGAAGACGTTGGAATATAGTAATTACCCAGTGTCAGGAGCCCTCAGGGCCAGCTGCTTTCTCTCCTCTCCCCACGGAGACAGATGCATGGGGTAGGCTCCCATCAAGCGGCCTTCTACCAGGCAGCCTCGGCAATATCCATTCTTATGGCTCTAGAACATTGAAGATGGAAGGGCTCAGAGGTCATATCATCCAAGCCCCTCTTTTTACAGAATGGGAGATAGAGCCTCAGAGAGAGACACGATGCCAGGACATGGCAGAGGCAGAAAAAGAGCCAGGGCTCCCCACTTTCATCTCCTGTCTTTTGGATTTGAAACAGTAGTAAAGACCTAAAGGTCTTCTCTTCTAAATCTCTTCCCCAACAAGGAGTCCCTGCCATCCATTTTCTGCCTAGGTGCTTCACTTGCAGAGAGGGTCAATCCTTGGAGCTTTCCCCAAGATGAGCTCAATCTGCCACTTTGCAGTTCCCCCCTACCTCTGCCCTAAGGCACATTTAGTCCTTGTGTGACTGAGGAAATCCCTTTCCTTCTCTGGAATCCCATTTTCCATCAGTAATGGAATAGGTAAAGAATTTATGTTACATATCAGGCACTGAGCTAAGCATTGAGATGCAGAGATGAGTCCCTGCCCTCAAGGAGCTTTCATTTTAATGGAGAAAGACTATCTAGGGGGATGAGAGATGGGTGCGTGGTTGAGTCTGGAGAGTGAGTGGGAAGGGAAGGAAGAGAACATGCCTCAGACCCTCCTAAAGTATAGCCTAAGCTGGGACCTGACCAATCAGGAGAGAGGGCATCAGGATAGCTGGCCAATCAGGAGAGAGGACCTCAGGGTGGCGATATCTCCCGGAGGGGAGGCTGAGCTGAGGGCATAGATGCAGAGGATTGAAAGAAGATGGACTAGACAGTCTTGGAGATGTCTTTAAACTTTAAATATTGTGGTTTCCTGTAATGTTTGGTTTGAACACAGCCATTCCCCTTTCTCTCCCTCAGACCCTGGCCAAATCTTCTCTGCTTCTGATGAAATGTCTTCAGGTCCTTGGACATCCTTTAAATGTCCAGTACTATCTGACTACATGTGTGTGTGTGTGTGTGTGTGTGTGTGTGTGTGTGTGTGTGTGTGTGTAAACATGCTTAATGTATATTGGATTACTTGCCATCTAGGGGAGGGGGAGGGAGAAGGGGGGGAAATTCGGAACACAAGGTTTTGCAAGGGTCAATGTTGAATCCATGCCTATGTTTTGAAAATAGGAAGCTTTAGTAATAAATAAAAAATGCCCAGCCCTCTCACTGCCCTGATCGGATTCAGATCAGATCTGAACGCCCTCTGGTTTGTCAATGTTCTTTCAGAGTTGGGGTGCCCCAAACAATACGTTAGGTGGAACTAGAACCAGGCAGGGGGCAGCGGCACCTTCTCCTGTCTGGTCTTAGGTCCTCTGCGTCTTTGCAGAGCAGCCTCAGATTATAGGCCTCCACATTCTAGGCTTTCTTGGTCAGAGCCCACTTATATTGAGCATATGGTCCACAAAGAACGCCAGACCTTTTCTTCACATTGCCGCCATCCAGCTGCTCACCCTGTTTTGTATTTCGAAGGTTGTCTTTCTGATTCCGTTACAAGACTAACTGATTGTTATTAAAGTTCATCTCATTACATTTGGTCCATTAAATGCGCTCTTTAAAACCTCAGGTCCTGATTCTGTGATACACCGCATTGGCTGGAGCTTCTAGCTTCGCGTTACCTGTACATTAGGAGAACATTCCAACAATGGAAGCTTTACCCTAGTATTGATTGGCTCCAACTCTAGATCCCCCAGGTCCTTCTCTGGAGACTGCCCTCTTCAGGGACACAGATCCATTTCCATGACTTTTGGGGACTCACTGGCCAGCCAGCTCCACATTCACGTTCACCCCCTTGTGAGCAACACTGAGAGCATGTCCGACAAGCCCAGTTCAAATGTGAGCATGAGAGATTATTTCTTCTTCCTCAACAAATCCATAAGTACAGTGCCATGTGACCCAACAAGCATTTAAGTGCCTACTACATGCTAGGTACTTAGGGGCCGCTAGGTGGTTTAGTAGATAGAGCAGCAGGCCCAGATCTGAGTTCAAATTCAGTCTTAGACACTGAGTTGTGTTACCCTGGACAAGTTATCTTACCATTCATCTCAGTTCCTTATCTATAAAATGGGGGCACACTGGCGATGGAAATGGCAAACCAGAATCTTGGCCAAGAAATCCCCACGACCAACATTCGTGGGGTCATGTAGAATCAGACGAACAAATGACATCAACAATGACATAGGCTGTCGGTGGCCACACAAAGACAAAAGCCAAGCATTCTTGGCCTTCAAGACTTCACGTTCCTTTGGGGCACATGTAGATTGTGCTCGTGGATAAGTCAACACACAGTGAATTCAAACTACAAAATTATGTGAGAAGAGGGGGAGATCAGTGAGGATTGGGGCCCTGGGGAGGCGCTCAAAAAAGGCAGCCCCTCTTTCAAGAGCCAGGAAAAGGTGACACATTCCCTGGCATGGGGTAGAGCTTCTGCAGAGCCACAGGGGAGAGATGGGACATCACATATGGGAATTGCACGTAGTGGGTCCTCTTTTCATGAAATAGATCAAAGCTCATTCAAACAAATCTTCCATCAGATATCTGCTGACTCTGGATCCTCTGGACCCTAAAGGCACAACAGCTTGTGGACCATGTAGCTCGTGCACCTTCCTCTCTGTGATAAGACCACAGTTAGGTTTGTGGAGCTGCATGCTCTGTGGAGTCCATGAGTTCCAAAAGGGCAAAGAGCTAACTCTTACATTTCTCTCCCCACCCTGCAGGCCGATTGCCACAGAGTGGGATGTGGCAGAGTGGATGGAATGCTAAAATTGTGATCAAGGGGATCCTTGATTTCGATCCTTGAGTTTGAATCCTGCCTGTTAGCTGTGTGGCCTTGGCCCTTTCCTCTCTGAGCCTGGTTGGTTTAATCTAGAATGTGTGCTAAGAAAAAGCTTAATTATGAGAACTAGGAAGTTCCAGGGGCTAATTAAGGTCACCTGCACAGGTGTGTCTCCTTGGGTTGAAGCAGATGATAAACTTTTGCAGCTATGGAGCCATGTGGCTTGTCACCCCCATCATCCTTAAGGACCGGCGTTGATGTCCCCTGTGTTATCCCCTCACTCCCCCTTGATGCCATCATCAACACCGCCATCATTGTCCTCTTTTCATATAAAGGCAACAAATTGATTCAGCGGATAGAGTCAGGAAGATCTGAGTTTCAGTCCTGACTCAGATAACATCGAGGTGTATGACCCCGAGCAGGTCATTTAAACAATCAGTTTTCTCATCTATAAAATGGAGATAATAATGATAATACCTACTTCCCAAGATTGTTGTGAAAAACAAATGAGCTACCATGTATGAGCTGCTATGCAAACCTATCAGAGCATCATGTAAACATTAGCTATTATTATTCCTACACCAGCTTCCCCTGCGTGGCAAGAATGTCCGTCAGGATCTGGTGAGGGGCACGTTGGAGTAGGAAGAGGGGAGCGGGCCTTGAAATCATAAGATTCTAACAGGAGAGCCCCTGTCTAAAATGCTCAGAGGTTTCCAAAGCTCCTTCTGCACATCTGACCCGAAAGATTTCCTGATTTGTCCTCTGTAGCACTACTGGGGAGGAGGAGGGCCTGGACTCCAGCCCAAGTTGGGCTGAGGGGCACTTCTGGCTACCCCACTTCCTTTCCTGATCAGTCCCTCAGTGCTCCTGCTGGGGGTGAAGGGGAATCGGAAGTGGGGAGTGGGGTAGGGGAGAGACTGGACATAGTTAGCCTTTCCCTCAGGTATCGGTGAGACAATCATAAATCATCCTGTGGGCTCTGTGGCTCCAGGCTCACCTGGTCCGGGGCCAGTCTCCGCTGCCAGCCAGCCAGCCACCCACCAGGCAGCCCAGCCCCAAATAGGACAGATTCCACCTGCCCAGGGGCCTGGAGTCATGCCCGTCCAGTCTCCCCCACTCAGGCCCTCAGACACACCCACACGTCTGCCTAAATTTCTGATTTCTAGTGGGGGCTGTGGCCGGGTGGGAGGGAAGGTGATGCCTTCACAGAAAACCCTCAGATACACAGGTAGAGGTGCTGTGCTGGTCAGGGACTAGACCTGAGATCAGATGATTCTCGTCAAATCAAGCTACTGCCCCTGCCAACTGGTAAATCACTTCTCCCCTCTTGTCCTCAGTTTCCCCATTTATGAAATGATGAGACTGAATTAGTTGATCTTAGAGGCCTCTTTTAGTTGTGAACATTTCAAGTCAATTGATTCATGGGAGGAGCATTTAATAAGCATTTTCTAGGTGCAAGGTACTTTGCTAGGCTCTGGGAATACAAGGAATCAAAGCAGTCCGTGACATCAAAAAATGTCCAGAGCGTATTCTACTGAGGAGATCTGGCAGCACTTGCAAGGGACATTTTTGTGGAGGAGGGAGAGAACTAGCACCTAGGGGTATGAGGAAAGACCTCAGGTAGGAGGTGGCACTCAAACAAAACCTTAAAGGGAACCAGGAGTCCTAAGGGACTGAAGTGAGGCGGGAGAGCCTTCTAAAAATGACTGACTGATACATAAAGCCAGAAGATGGAGTGCCGTATGTGGGTGACAGAAGGTGGGCCAGTTTTGTGGCTGGGTTTAGAAAGGAGATGGGGCCAGGTTATAGAGAGTTTTCCATGGTGAAAGGAGGGACAAGAGGGACACATTGAGACTTCTTGAGTAGGAGAGTGACTTAGATCCTCGCTTTAGGAAGATGTATATCAGCTACATAGAAAGGTCTTAGGGAGAGAGTGGAATGAATGGCTCAATTATTGTTATCACCTAGGAAAGAAGTGATGATGAGAACTCAATCCAGAATCATATTTGTGGTGAGGAGAGGAAAAATATGAGATATGTCAAGGAGATAGAATTGATAAGACTCGGGAAGTGATTGGAAATGGGCAATGGATGATAGGGAAGAACTGAGAATGAATATCCTATGTTCTCTATTCCAAGTTCCCTCCTGGCTCTCACATTTTGACTTTTAAGATCTTTGCCAATTCCGACATTCTGTGTTTGAAGGTCCTTTTACTTTTTCATCTTGTGATTTCACGTTTTGCATGGAGTGAGAGATTTGTATATAATTTTCTTGTGCAAATGCACCCATGTACTTCAAAATAATTCCCTGAGGTACATGACTAAATCCCACAGGAGAGCTTGCCTGAATCCCCAGTGGTAGATCTTCCCCAAGTAATCTAAACATAAACATGGAAGTGGGTGTGACCCTGAGGTGGCAGGTCTCATTACCCTTCTAAACTCTTAACTGAGCTCATTGAAAGCTGACAGCGCTGCTATCTGAGCTTCAGATGGTCATTGCCACCCAATGGGGTGAGTCCACTTGTCCTCTGTACCTGAGAACAGTACCTGGAGCAAATAAAATGAGATTTCTTAGATGCTGTCATTTCATTCTCTTCTGTTCCATTCTGTTCCAAATTATTCCACTGCATTGTATCCCATTCTATTAGGTTTCATTTACATAGTATTCTATTAGGTTCTGTTTTGTTCCACATTTTGTAACATTGCCTTCCCTTCTCTTCTATTTCATGTTGTTCCATTACATTGTATCTCAATCTACTCCATGCCATGCTGGTCTGTTACTTTGTTTCCCACTCTATTCCATGTTGTTACATTATAGCCCATTATCTTCCCTTCTTTACCATTCCCCTCTGTCATTGTTACACTGTATCCTAATCTACAATGTTTCCTTTGGTTCCACATTGTGGATGACCTAGCATCCCATTATCTTCCCCTCCATTCCACTCCAGGTCGTTCTGTAACATTGTATTCCCTTCTCTTCTATTATGTTATATTCAATTTTATTCTGTTACATTCCATCCCATTTTATTGCATTCCATTCTGGGCAGAAACATTCCGTTCCATTTTCTTCTGTTCTGTGCTCCTTGATTCTGCACACCCAGTATTCTCAGTGTGTCCAAGCAGGGCGGGGTGCTAAGGGATAAAGACAAGGAGAAAGCCAGTGGCCCCTGCTTTCAAGGAGCTCACAGTCTGTGTAAAGATATATGGCCATTAGTGAACCATATAAGCTTCAGCATCGAGTATTATTTACACTGTGTGGAGCCTGCGTTAAGCTCTGTTGGTCAGTATGGGCTTGAGTTGTTAGAGAAAACTTCCTGAAGGGAGCAAGTAGAGTATAGACCTGGGACTGAAAAGAAAGGGAAGATGGAAATAGATGGAGAGGGACGGGAGAGAGAACAAGATGGAAGAATTGAGTGACATGAGCACTTTCAAGATAGTAGATTGAGCTCATTGGGTTCTGTTGCCTCTTTTAAGAGATAAGGAAATAAAGGTCTGGAAAGGGAAGTCCCTTGCCTAAAGACAGCCTAGGCCACATATAGCTCATTCCCAGGCTCTTTCCACCATGCTAATCCCTGCCTGGGAATTCTGTAGGGAAGATGGCTGCCTGGACTAGAGCTAGGAAGCACAACTGCTCCGTGTTTCCTTCCAGCACTCACACTGGATGTTCCAGGCAGGCCCCACCTCTAAGGTCTAGTTGTAAGGGTCTGTTTCCTCTTTATGTCTCCCAGCCCCCCCCTTTCCTGCCTCTTCTGCAAAGTGGTGTTCATCACACCCACATCCACAGGGTCCCCAAACAGCCAGTTAGGTAAGTGATAAAAGGAAACAAAAAGGCAGCTTGGCTGATGGTGCCCCAATCCACGTTTAGTTGGCAGAAGCTTTGTATGCCTCGCCTCTGAGACGATTTGAAAAATCACTAATTCGACATAGTGAATAAATCCTTGAATCACATTCACAGCTTTTGCTGAAGATGTTCCAGACACCTGGAATATCCTTTCTACTTCCTTAAGCAAGTTCCTCTGGCCAGCCCGGGACCAGTTCATGGCAAATGTAGGATTAGTGATGGAAAAATTTCCAAGGACATTTTATCACCATGCCTACCCCACATAAAATGGAGGAGATTCTCCCCCCATGATGAGAGAAATTGTAAGGAGTGATGGCACATACCTGGCATCTGAGTTCTGAGCTACAGTAGGGAGGAAGTTGATCGGGTGTCCACCTGACCAGGATGTCAGTAGGAGTGTGTCTTCCAGGCTGTGAATAAATTGAACAGGTAAATTAGCAGTGGGTTTGGGTCCCCAGGTGGCTGCTGTACCTCCAACACTGTAGGTATACATGTGTGTGTGTGTGTGTGTGTGTGTGTGTGTGTGTATACCTATATAACTATAGGTAGGCCCAGGCCTCTAACAAATAATAAAACACAAATATAAGCAACCACAAAAAGAGAAGAAATGAAAGGATTTCTTGCTAAGGCAGACTCACGGCCCATTTGAGACTCAAGTTTATGGACAGTGCTAACCTTAGAAGACTTGGACTCAAGTGTTGCTTCAGCTATTTCTTTATTACCATCGGGACCCTGGACAAGTCAAAGTATCTGAGCCTCAACTTTCACATCTGTAAAATGAGAGAGTTGGACCAGCTGGTCCTTGAGGTTCTAATCTTAGAGTTCTAAGATCCCTTCCAGCAGTGTGAGCAGAGCTGTCCTGGGCTACTTTGGCAGTGAGGAGAGGCCTGCTCTTATACTAATTGGACCTGGGAGTCTGGGCCTGGGCTGGCCTGGGCTGGAGGGCAGTTTGATGCCTGATTAGCACAGAAGCTTGGCACATAGTAGGCACTTCGTACATTCTAGTTGACTGATGAACTAACAAAAGAAAGCCACCAATGCTGGGCTGCTTCCCGCTGCCGGCCTTGTACATCATGCTCTCTTCCCTAGAACATTGGAGACAAAGAGGCCTTGGGCACTGACCTAGGAAATCAGAAAAAATGAAGAAGATCTGGAGTTCTGAGGCCATCAAGGTGGGAGAAGCAGGAGAGGACAGGGGAGGGCATCTGGCCACATCTCTGCCCTTCTCCCCAGAACTGTAGGATCTGACTGGAAGGGACCAGAGACAGCAGCTGGTTCCCCTTCTCCGTGAGCAGGAGCCACCTCCTCTGGGGAGTCTGAGGAAATGCTGAGAATGAGGTCTGGGGATCCATGGTAGAGAGTCAGAGCTTTGAAGCTAGAAGGACATCAGAGGGCAGTCTATTCCCTCATTTTGACAGATGGGGATATTGAGGCACAGGCAGAGAAAAGGACTTGCATCAAGAGCCAGCTGTGGGATTTGGTGCTCTTCCTATCACATACCCCATCCCATTCTCAAGGCTTTTCATGGCAGAATGTTCTGGAGTTTGGGGAACTTGACTTGGATACTACAGAACTTCTGGTTCTAAAGCAGTGGTCACCAGGGCTACCCATGGCTGGCCGACTGCCTCAGTGAGACAGACGGGTCTAGGTTCAAATGCTATTCTTGCTACACAATCCATCCAAAAGAGATTGGGCAGCTGTGGGTGGATCCACGAGAGACGAGTGACCTCTGCTCCGGGAGATAGAAAGCCCGTCCCCTGACACTCGCCAGCCATGTGTGTCTTCCCTGTGCCTGTTTCCTCGGATGTCCCGTGGGTGGGTTGAGTGCTATGGTCACTTCTAGCTCTAGGGTCCAGTGACTGCCTGCCTTCTCTGGACCCGTTTCCTCTTATGTCAATGTGGTTAAGGACCCCCACCATCCCTTTTAGAGCCCGAAGCTCAAGGAGGACCAAAGATTTTTTGCAAACTCGCACGTGCGTCGGTGAAGGATGTTGGGATCCTTCACCGGGGAGCTTGTTGTCGGCACTGTTGTCTTGGCTCAGCTTCTTGTGCAACGCAGGGGAAGCCAGCTGGATGCAGGCAATGTGGGGGAGGCCCTTGCTGGTGAGTGCGCTGTTTGTGAAGGGCCTCGGGCTGGCTCCAGGCTGTGCCAGGAAGGTCTGATTGGCCCCAGCCTCCCGGGCCCGGGCACTGGGCACAGGGCCCACTCCGGTGTGTTTGCGAAGCTACTTCCTGAATGATCGGGCCCACTGTCCGCCCTCCCCTGCCTCGGCCGGCCGGACGGGGTGGCAGATTATGGCATTCCTCACATAGTTTTCTGCAGGCAGCCAGGGAGGGGAAAAGTAAAGCAGTAAAGAGAGAGAGAGGCTCGGGTCAGGGCTGGAGATGAGCCCACCTGCTCCCTTGGACTGCCTTGGCAAGGACTGGGGCCAGGGCAAAATGGGCATGGGGAAGGTGAGGAAAGGACAGGGTTTCCTCCCACCTCCCCCGGCCAAAGGTCTGGGTTGAGGCCGACCATGAGGTTGCCGAGAGAGTTCCTACCCACCTGTCTGTGTGGTAACAACTCAGGGATGAGCATCAATGGGCCCCTGGAAAGCCTGCACCTCTGACCTCTTAATCCTGGCCCGCAGAAGCCCCCTGCTGGATGCTCCATGGTCAGGGGCATGGCTGACTGTTTTGGGAGACTAAGATTAGGGGCTCTTCCAAGTCCTCCACCTCCCTGAGGGCTGCCTAGTACTCAGTGGGATGTTCCAGGGTTGGATCTAGCTCCTTTTCCCATCTTCCTGGTAGTCTGGGTCAGGATCACTGCATCATGATAAGACGGCTTCAGCCCCCAAGCATCCGTGAGCTAAGGGGTCTGAGCCCTCCCTTCACTGACGCCCAAGTTGGTCCTTCTAGGACTTAGCAGCGAGTTTTTGAGAGGGATAGGACCATCCTCAGTCACTGCATCTCTCCCTGGATGACCCCTTCCATCTGGACTCTTGGCCCCACCCCCACAGCCTAGCCCTGGGCCTGTCTTTCTGCTCAGAGGGACGTTGATCAGCTTTCCAGCCCCTGCCAGCACAGCCTCCAAGAACCCAAGGGTCTCTCTGCATTCCCACAAATACTGGGGAGTAATTTTGCCTGATTAGAATTAGTGGGGAGCAGATTGATGGAGTCAATTAGCCAGTGAGATGTATCAAGCCTTGGTGAGCTTGTGAAATGTTGGGGACCCAGAGGCAAAAGCAAAATGATCTCTGGAGCTACAGAGGCCACCTTGTCCCACTTCAGAATTTTACAGATAGGGAAACTGAGGCTCAGGAAGGTTCCCAAAGTTTCGTAGATAGCATCACAGGCAAGATTTGAATCCAGATCCTCTGACTTCTTAGTTGGAGCTCTTTCCTCTGGATTTCACTGCTCTCAAAGAGTGTCCTTTCTAACAAAAAACCTGGCTGTGTGACCCTGACCAGAACATTTATCTATCCTCTAAGCGCCCCCAAGGATCTCCCTATCAATAGGTGTCAATTGACATCGATAGAAAGCATTTCCACACCAGGAATTCCCAGCACTTGGCTATGGCTGCTCTTACAGTCTTGTTCATAGGGACCTTGCATCATGGGATGGCCACAAATGCCCCTGGTTTGTCTCTTTGCGAGGCTGGGAGCTCCCTGAGGACAAGGTCCTTAGGCACTGTGCATCTCCCGTTCTCCTGCAGCCTTGGAGTGGGGAAGGGAGACTCATCAATCCCATTTTACAGATGAGGAGACCAAGGCTTCGAAGTGAAGCATCCCATCAGAGAATTTGGGCCCCAAGTTCAAGGCTTTTTGAGAACTAAAATACTTCATCCACTAAGGCGCTGAGTGCTATTGAGCTTTCCTTATCTGAGTCTCAGCTACCCTCTGTAGGATGCCGGTTTCCAAGGTTTCCAGCTACCCTCCTGCTCTCAGGGCCATTTCCGCTCTGCTATTCTCTGGTGGAGGATCTCTCTTAGCTTGATGCTCCATGTCCAAGACTGTGACTCTGAAGGAGGAGATGCAGGGGAGAGTGACAAGTGCCAGGCATCAGGTTCCTCACAGGCCTGGCACACTGTGGGTGCACATGGTGCTCGCTGGGAAGAGCCCAGACAACAGCAGCCCCAGCATGGAGGCCCGACCTCTACGTGGAGACGAGGACGACCAGCAGCTCTCTGCAGAATCCCTCATGAGGTCCTCGAGGAGCTCTCCTTCAGGCACTTTCCCGCCCCTCCTCTGAATGGAACCTTACCATGGTTCTGGGGCGGGGGAGAGAGGGAAGGAAATCTCTTCATTTTATAGGTGAGGAAACTGAGAGCATAAGAATGAACTTTTAGACATTATATCCGACTCGGAATGTCTGAGCTGGGAGGGAGCTTAGACCAGGGAAAGTCAGAGCTGGGAGGGGGCTCAGAACAGGGGATGGCAGAGCTTGAAGGACCTTAGAACACAGAACAAGTCATGTTAGAGCTGGGATGAATTGCAGAACAGAGATCGCTGGATGTCTGAGGTTCTGGGAGGACCCTCCTCGCCCTGCAGCTGGAGGATGCCCAGGACCCAGGCTTGGAGCAAGCATTACCCATCCTACTGGCATTTTCCTCTTTTCCATTTGAGGTCTCTTCCTTGGCTGTGTCCCCACTGCCAGAAGTTGGTGGTAAGGACAATTGCAGGGGTTGGTTTCAGGGCATCCAGATGCCAAAATATCAGGGCAGGGAGGAGGTTGCCAGTGGATTTGCATCTGGATCTAAAAATATTCCGGTGCCTTTTGGAGGGTATAGACCCTTCACACATCTGGAGACTGACCCAGCTATTTCTATAGCTCATGTGGCCCGGCACGTCCTTTGTTAAAAATAAGACTCTGAATAATGAGGGAGGGCTGTGTGACTCAGGAAGATTCCAGGGTTCCAGGACATCCTTGGGATGGCTGGGGAAATTCTGGAGGTTCTAGGTGACATAGATGAAGTTCTTGGGAACTCTGTTGTTATGCTTTTCAAGGGGCAGCAGAATCCAGAGGAGCAGGATCAAACCAAGTGCTGAAGACCTGGGTCTGAATCCTGTGTGGCTTGAGCAGGTTACCCAACTTGGTGGATGACCCGAGGGTGGCCTCCGGGGTCCATTTTTCCATTCTGACATTCCCATGGGACTGGACTGGGGGGAGGACTCGGCTTCTCCTTCCCTTCAGCGCATTTATCAGGTTCCCTCCCCCTCCCCAGGCCCAGCGGGGGCCCTTCGGTGCCAAGCCTCTGAACGTGGCTCGGCTGCTCCTTGGACCACTGACATGCAGCTGCTCGTGGCCAGACCCACATTTGGAGCCCATCCAGCTTGGTAGGGCCTGTTGGAACTTATCCCCAGCAGGCAGAGGCCCTGAGCATCCATAGCCCCGCCAGAATGGAGAAACAGTGTGAGAAGGGAGATTTGTGGAGTCTTCTGGGGTTCAGTGGTGCTTGGGGTCCCTTGAGGGGAGGCTGTAGTTCAGGGTCCCTCTCCTTGGTTCTCTGTAGACAACCACTTACAAGGTGTCTCCACTATCAGGCCGGGAGCCCTTGGGGGCAGGACCCAGGTCAGAGCCGAGGGCCTGGCACACAAGCTTGCTAACAGAACGACTGCTGGATAGACCGAGCCCAGTCAGCCTGGGGACCCAGTAGCATTACATGCCCCAAGGTGTCTCACTGCCATTGGCAGGAACAACAAGCGGCGCCAGAATGATCGTTCACCCTCCTTTGGAAGGTCACAGAGGCTAGGATTGCCTTGGGCCTTCCTGCCAGTCCTGGAAGGCAGTGCCCCGGCACCCCCATTTGACAGATTCAGTAATGGAGGTCTTGTCTGGGGCCAGCAGCTCTGCGAGGCAGGATTCAAAGTCCAAGTGTGATAGCCCACGTTTCCCACCTCCCTGCAGGCCCTCCCGTGGGCCCTGCTCATGGGCTTGTGGCCCGTCTCGCCGGCCAGACTCAGCCGAGTGCTTCCATACACAGCCATGGAGCGTCTCTCCCATGCTGGGCCCTTTGCCGGAGAGGAGTAGGGTTGTGAGCCTCTGCTCAAGAGAGACACTCAGTGAGATCTGAATATTCTATGGAAGCTTTTCTTTGTCTCCCCCTCCCAGTGCCTCGTACTGGGCCAAGCACACAGTGGCTATTTAATAAATCTCGTTTGACTAATGAAGTGTTTTTTGGTGATAGTGATGGGAGGTAGCTGAACGTGGACATGATGTCAGAAGGCTGGGGCCCTGTGACTTCGGGTGAGCTGCTACATCTCTGCCTTAATCCTCATTTCCCTCTTCTGTAAAATGGGAATGACCCTTCTTGCTCAAGCCTGTTCATAGGAAGGCAGCCATGTTCATCCTTCATTCTCCAAAAGGGGAGATGGCACACAATGCTGGTGAGGTTCTGAGTGCACCATTACGGGCTTTGGATGTGATGCTAATGAGGTTCTGGGTGCATCAGAACGGGCTTTGGACTTGATGGTGAGGTTCTGGGTGCATCAGAATGGGCTTTGGATGTGATCTTAATGAGGTTCTGGGTGCATCAGAACGGGCTTTGGATGTGATGCTAATGAGGTTCTGGGTGCATCAGAATGAGCTTTGGATGTGATCTTAATAAGGTTCTGGGTGCATCAGAATGGGCTTTGGATGTGACGCTAATGAGGTTCTGGGTGCATCAGAACGGACTTTGGACTTGATGGTGAGGTTCTGGGTGCATCAGAATGGGCTTTGGATGTGATCTTAATGAGGTTCTGGGTGCATCAGAACGGGCTTTGGATGTGATGCTAATGAGGTTCTGGGCACATCAGAACGAGCTTTGGACTTGATGCCGGTGAGGTGCTGGGTGCACAAGGTTGGCTTTTGGAACTCTCAGAGGCCTCTCCGGGGCAGCTCCCATTTGGGGCCCCAGGCAATCATTCCTTTACTTAAGGGATGGCAGCCTTTCTTCTCCTCGTAGTGGTCTTGGAGCCAGAAGCCATAGGTCTCAAGCCTGGCATGGCTCTCATTCTCCAGCTGCCTTGTACAAATGTCTTCCTCTTTCAGTTGTTCCAGATGTATGGTAAGGGAGAACATCTCTCTAAGGACAAGTTAAGAACCGCTCTGAAGGAGTTGTCTTCTAAGATCCTCCTCCAGTTCTAAGTTTTCCCTGGCTAACAGAGTCCCAAATAACGTCTTTTCCCACTTAGACCTCTCCAAATATCCCATTGAATGGCCTTCAGGGTTTCCCATTCATTCACCAGGAGCCCAGAGAAAGCCCTCTGAGGACCTTCTAGCCTTGGGAAAAGAAAAGGACGGGAAAGGAAATAGGTGGAAGGGGAGGAGAAGCAAATGGAAAATTTGAGGTCCCTCCCTGAGAACCGAGGGCTTGCTCGCTTGCCTTGACCAAGGGGTGGGAAGGTGGGGAGAGACCAAACACAAAGCAAACTAGCCTCTGTCTCACCCTCCTCCCCAGGCTGTGCCCTGCATGGAGGCTGAAACCAAAACCACCTAATACCTTGGCAGAACAGCTCCTGGCCCTGGGGATTGGGGATGGTTGGGCCCCTTAAGTGATACTGTGAACAGGAGCGATCGGTTACCGGGAAAAATGCCTGGTATGTGGGAGAAGCAGGGAGTCCCATTGCTCTCTGCCCAGCCCTGCTCTCCTGCCAGGGGCCAGTCCCTCTGGGCTGGGGACTCTGGTCACTGCAGCCTGGCTTCAGGCCGAGATGGAAGAGGCAGCCACGTTGGGGAGCGTGGAGAAGATGTCCCCACCAACTCTCCCCAAACCACTAGAATTAGAGAGTCGGACTCTCAGAGAGACCTGGGACCTAGAACGTAGAACGTGGGATGTCAAAGCTGTAGGGGCCTTAGAACACAGACTATCAGAACTAGGCTTGATCTTAAATGGAGAATGGCAGAGATGATAGCTTCAGGGAATAGCTCCACAGTCAGATGGAAGCATAGAAAAGTCACTTCTCACTGGGGAGACAAAAGCAGACAAAGTTGTCCCTTCTCTTAAGGATCTCACATTCTAAAAGGGGAGACAATTCACAAGGGAAATCTGGAAAGAACATGGGATGGCCAAGCTGGAATGAAATTCAGAGCCCAGGATTTGAATGCTGGAAGGCACTTTGGGAATCATTCACATGGACAGAGGAAAATGGAGACTCAGAGGCTGGTTGGTGGCTCCCCTTATCCCCATCCCTGCCCTAGATCCCAGGGTTTAGCAACTCAGGTCTCTCCCCTTCCCCCATCTTCTCCCAGAGGCCTTTTCCCAGGTGATCAAGACTTTCCTTCCCCAGTGACAGCTCCGCCTTAACGTAAATCCTCCTGGGAGAGAGAACCTGACCCAAGGGAGGAAGGCCCTTTCTAGGGAGCAGCAGGAGCTAGGGGAGGGGGCAGAGGGCAAATGGGAGGGAGGGAAGGCAGAAAGAAAGCCAAGGCCCAAAGAGAGCACCCCCAGCCTCCCCAGCACAGCCCTTTCCACATTCTTTCACATTGTTTTTCTGAGGGCTGGCTTTCAGAGAATAAACACCCTCAATATATGGGACCCCTTTGACTTCCCTAGGAGGACAGGATAAGGGTCAATCTCCCCATTTTAAGGATAAGAAGAAAAAGATCCTTTGAGGAAAGATGGCTTGTTCAAGGTCATTGTTGACGTTGGACACCAGGCCATCTCTCAGGGGAAGTAAGACAAAGAGAAGGAGCATGACAGAGGGAAAAGAAATACTGTGAGGAAGAGGAGGGAAGCTTTATCTCATCTGGCCATTTATCCCTCACCTCTCACAGATCTATGAGGTGCTCATAAGCAAGTGAGTTCACCCCGGGACTGCTGCCCACAGAAAGGAGGACTGTTTACCTTGGGTAAAAATGGCAGGGCAGATCCTGGCTTGATAAAACAAGATGGTGCAGCTCAGATTTTCAGAGGCAGTACAAGCGTTTTGGGATGGAGTGAACTCTGGTGTTTCCAAGCAGAAGCTAAGATCTTTGGGAGGAGCATTTTCTGCTCAGGAAGTGTCTCCTCAGAGCTGTGATCCTCCGGTTAGGGCTGGTGTCTGAGGCTAGTTCATCAGTTCAGGAGAAAAAGGATGCTCAGAGGAGAAAGGGACCCTTCCATGAGTGAGTGCTGGGATTCTGGAGTCCATCCTATGACTGGCCTCCACACTGGCACAGCTGCCTCCCCTGGAGGCTGTGGAAACCAAAGCCCATTTTAGAGAAGCTAAGTCCAAATCCCAGAGCCAATTCCCAGCCAGTCTCAGTGTTATGGAGGGCTCTCTTGTCTGGCTGACCTTTGCTTTAGGAATGCAGACCGCAGCACTGCCTATGCCAGTATCTAAGTCCCAGTCCCGGGGCCTCAGCCCTTGGGGTGCAAGAGGGATGGGGGGAGAGAAGTCAGCTGTCCAAGGCTAAGTGAGCAGGTGCAACTGGAGCTGGGACACCTGGCAACTTTCCTGTGTGATCCCAAGGATCTTTTAATGAGAGATCCTGCCCAGGGGACACAGCGTTTCTCCTGGGTCATAATCTGGTGGAGGATTCACATCCCTTCAAGGGATTGGTCTTGAGAGCCAGGGGGCCCTGCCCATGGCTTTACTCCCATTCTGGCCCCAGCACCCCGCTCCTGGGTGTGGCGGGGACCCAAGTCACTGGAGGAACTCTGCCTCCATATTTAGGAGCCCTGGGGTGGAATTTGGACTCTGATATTGACAGTGTTGGAACATCCGGGAGCCGCCTGACACTGATGGCTGGAGACCCCCCCCAGACGGCTCTCCTCCCGGGAGAGGACGCCACAAGGAGAGCGGGCGGTTACCGCTCTGACCTCTCTGAGAGGCCTCGTGCCCTCCGAGCTCCCTCCTCCTCCCTCTGCCTCCAGTTTATCTCACTCGCAGTCCACAAGCAACACCTGGGTCAGCCCAGGCTGCCTCAGCTCCTTCAGACGCCGTGAGCCACAGCTGGGGAGGCTCTCGGGAACTGAGCCGCCCCTTCACAATTCCCCAGTTTTTTGCTGTTATTCCCCCCCCCCCCCCAGGGTGCACACTGAGGACTGCAAGGAGCACGAGCGCCTCGGGATGGCTGTAGCAGGAGCTATGAGATGTCACGGGGGCAAACTGCCCAGTGGAGGAGGACCATGGCCAGTCTCTGGCCGTCTCCTGGCTTGGCCCTGCCACGTGTTGGCCCATTTAATTACCCCAACTGACAAAGTCTTCCTGGGCTCTTCTTCCTTACTCTGGAAGGATCCTTCTCCCGAACAGCGCTGCCTCTTCTTGTAATCCTCACCCCCCCCCCCCCCCCCCGGCCAGGCCCCATATGCTGGAGCACGGGAGCCTCTGCCAGTGGCTGCTGGAGACCCCCCGGAGCTGCAGAATGGCTCTCCTTCTGGGAGGGGACGGCACAGGGAGACTGGGAGCAGCCGCTGCTCTCTGACCTCTCTGAGAGGCCGTCGTGCTCTCTGACCTCTCTCCTCTTCCCTCTGCCTCCAGTTTATCTCATTCCTAATCTGCAACACCTGTGTCAGCCAAGGCTGCCCTGCAGCTCTTTCAGATGCTATTGCTGTGGAGGCTCTTGGAGAATTGACCTGTCCCTTAACAATTGACCTGTCCCTTAACAGATAGGATAACATAGGGGAATCTCCTAACCCACTCTGGGCCTTCATCTTTTCCTCTGTAAAATGGGCTCCATTATAAAAGGATGCAGAGCTAGCATGAGCCTTCAAGGCTATTGAGCCCAAATCCCTCATTTTGCCTAGAAAGATATTGAGCCTTTGAGAAGGACTGTTGATCTAGAATTGGAGAGCTCTGAAGGGGCTATCAAGGCCAGCCTCCTCATTCTACAGAGAAGGAAAGTGAGGCAGAAGAAAGCTTTCGACTTGCCCTGGGTCACCTAGGTAGGAAGTGGCAGAACCAAGATTCAGACAGGGTTCTATGATTATGGATTCTCCCAGCCTACCCCCGGTTGGTTCTGCCTCCAAAAACAATGACCTTGGGTCTTCTATTTGGCATGAGTTTCCTATCATCCTAATGCACATTGTGGTCCCCCATCACCCCGAATACAGGCTGTTTCAAGGATGAGCTCCATGCTTTGTGTCCCTTGGTCCCCGACCTCTGTCACATTGCTAGGCACGAAGCAGGGCCATGTCAGGGAAGGTTGCTTAACCAACAGGTGACTGGACCAATTGGGTACATGGATGTCCTCTTTTCAGGGGACTGTTGTAAGGCTCAAAGGACTTAATGGGCACGGACACTGCCGCATATGTACTGTGGCATGCATGTGTGTGAAACTTTACAGAAATGAAGGTGGTTATAATTGTCAATATGTCTGTCCTTCTTATCCTAGGATTCAGCTGCCCAGGTACACATTTAGTAAGTCATCAAGGGTGAGCACACAAAACAGAGGAAAGAGGTGCCTCCCCTCCCATGAAGGCTCAGGGACCTTTGGGATTCTCAGTCCCATGGCATATCCCCACTGGGTGAGAGATGAAAGGGGCACTGGAGGAGAGAAGTGGATAGCTGCTGGGGGTGCCATTTTTTGTTTTCTTTTTTTAATTAATTTTTATAATTATAACATTTTCTTTGACAGTACATATGCATAGGTAATTTTTTTTTTTACAACATTATCCCTTGTACTCCCTTCTGTTCCAAGTTTTTCCCCTCCTTCCCTCCACCCTCTCCCCTAGATGGCAGGCATTCCCATACATATTAAATATGTTATAGTATATCCTAAGTACAATATATATGTGCAGAACCGAATTTTGTTGTTGTTGTTGTTGCAAAGGAAGAATTAAATTCAGAAGGTAAAAATAATCTGGGAAGAAAAACAAAACAAAACAAAACAAAAAAAACCCCAGTACTCACAGTTTACACTCATTTCCCAGTGTTCCTTTTCTGGGTGTAGCTGATTTTGTCCATCAGTGATCAATTGGAATTGGATTAGCTCTTCTCTATGTTGAAGATATCCACTTCCATCAGAATACATCCTCATACAGTACCATTGTTGAAGTGTATAGTGATCTCCTAGTTCTGCTCATTTCACTCAGCATCAGTTGATGTAAATCTCTCCAGGCCTCTCTGTATTCCTCCAGTTGGTCATTTCTTACAGAACAATAATATTCCATAACATTCATATATGGGGGTGCCATTTTAAGGAAGGATTGCACCCCACTCGCTTTGTCCCAGAAGACAGCTTGGAACAATGGTGAGAGGGGTGGGGTAAAGAGACACTTTACAACACAATATAAAGATGCACAACAATGAATATTTTCTAAGAATAGAAAACCTACTCTTTGTAGGTAATTAGTCCCCCATCATTAGAGAAGATGCTATTCTGTCAAAGACACCCTCTGAAATATTTCTGCCCCAAGTTCCTACAGGTTTTTCATGGTCTTTGTCCCCAGTCCTTCTTGGACATGTTGACGCTCAGAAAGCCAGGTCAAAAACATTATATATTTATTTAATTCCTATTAATTAATTAAATAATTGATTTGATAGTATTTATTAAGACCCTATTATGGACCAGTTCCAGTTGATGTAGCATAGGAAGAAAAGGAGAGGAAGGATGGAGATGACCCATATGTGGTGACTCTAAGCTTCTTTAGGGCTGGAGACCCTCCACCATACATTATAGTCTCAGGCCTCCCATATGTTCCCAAGAAGAGCAGGGCTTCCCCAAATTCTGGGGAAAGCAAAATGGGGAGTAGGGTCAGGCATCTAGCCAAGGCAGATCCATTCGCTCATTCAGGAAGTCATCCAGTCCTTATCTTACAAAATGACTAAATTCAATTCAGTAAATGCCTCCTATGCAAAGAATTTGCTCTTTCCATTGGTTTACTTATTCTCTGTTTATTGAATCGTTTGCCTTTTTTCATTATTCCATTCATTCCCTATCTCATTCAGAGGATCATAGATGAAGGACCGAGAGACCTTAGAGGCTAAAATTTCCACAAATTTTCACTCTAAATGCTGAGTAAAAGTCCCTATTTCAGAATAATGATGCAAATGAGGAAATAAACAAAATGGATTCTTCAGTAGGAATTCTATCTTTGGAAGAGGAAGGTTTCTCACGAAAGTAGTAAAGGAAACCTCACTTATTGTTTCCCGGGACCATGCTCTACTATGGTCACCTGCACTTGGCACTTCATATAATGTGTGATAGAATATCTCCTTAACCAGTAAGTGAAAGAAAATATACAATAACAACAGAACAAGGGTTTTTTTTTTTGTTTGTTTGTTTGTTTTTGAAATACACATATAAATACCTAAAAAATCACCCTCCAGTTTTGGAAGAATTTTAAACTGAGATTTAAACCAATCCTTTAGATTTTGAGCTTTTGAAAGAAATTATTTTTGGCCTTCCTTTGTCTCCCCCAGCACTTAGCACAGTTCCAGGCATAGGAGCTATTTAATCAATGTTTATTGACTAACTGACTAGATACCCTCTGAAGACTTTCCTGTTCCCGAGCTTAAGTTGGCTGAGCATTTAACTCGTGGAGTCAATTCTTTGGGTGAGATGCCTGATCCTAGGAGGCAAGTGCTCTATGTTTTATGTGACCTATGGTCAGAGCTATGCCTAGGGATGGGTGATGGGAGCTTTGCCCAAGGGCAGAGACATCTGAGGATGGCTCCCTATAGCAGTGCTCTGGGATTTGACAGTAGTTCTGGTATTTTTTAGTCTACGCTCTAAGTTCTAACTTGAACATTGGGTGCCTCTGTCCGTGAGGACAGATGGTGAAAATGTTCATTAGAGTTGGGGATATTTTTAAGATGAAGAATCCCATTGGTGAGCTGTTTATGCCTCCATTTCTTCATCCATTCGATGGGGCTCACAATCCTTAGCTTTCTCACTTGTCCCAGCAGCTTGAGTTGACGTTAGGCATTAGGATAGCCTGGTTTGATGATGGTTAAATGGCTACAGTTGGTTGAAGAGGGACTTGGCCTGAGAGCAGAGTTGTTTTAGGACAGTGGGAGCCGCTGAATGTATCCCTGTTTCGGTCCTTGTTCACCAAAGGTCACCTCAACACCTCCTCCTTGGGAGCTCAGACCTCCCAACCCTTTATCCTCCCTCTCCCTGAATTTCTGTGAATCCCAGAATCACCCTCAGTGCTGAAGGGGTCAGACTTGGGGGGGGGTCAGCATCCCCCTGCTGAGGGGCATTATCCTCCATGAACAAAAGCTAGGTGGGGACAGCCTTAGGATATCTTGGAGGGAATATACAAGTTGCCTGAGCTGGGGGCTCTGTGGGCCTGTCGAGTTCTGAGTCTCTGTGATTGATCCTCTAAGGTCCTAGCAACTCCGGTTGGCTGCTGCAGATGCTCTGCTTTGATTTGAGGGACTTAATTCGAGGTCCCTTCCAGTCCTGGTTTTCCGATGCCCTGACTCTGTGCAGCCACCAAGAAGGCTTCCTGGAGGGGGTGGAGCCTGGGCCTGGCTTTCAAAGGGAGGAGACTTTGGCCAGGCTGAGGAGGAGGAGGGAGGGAGCCCGGCATTCCAGGTGTAGTTGGGTGCTCATCATGTGCCAAGGCTTGAGCCGTGCCAAGCCCTCACCTCCCAGGCCCTCCACGCCCCAAGCGCCTTAGCTCTTGGTATGCATTGGAGGCTCGACACTGATCCCCCTGAGACAAAGCTCAGGCAGCCTCTGGGAACCTCCTGTGGGGGAGAGGTTCCCTTCTGTTTTGTAATGCGCCTGAGCTCCCAGCCTTGGGAGGCGACCAAGAAAACAGCGCCGTAAACAACCTGGCCGACAGAGAAGGCTGTTGGAGAACAGGGGATAGTGGGGGTGGGAAGGAGCAGGGGGTTATGGGGAGCAGGGAGTTCTAGGGGATTGGGACTTCAGCTTCTTCTGCTCTGGCCCCTCTGTTCCCCTCAGAAGCCAGATGTTTCCGGGGGGGGGCAGAGACCCCTCCCATAGCATCTTCCCGAGGTCTACCATCTCTACTGGTGGACAAGTAAGATGTGATCCTTGTGAACTGCCCTGGCCCCCCTCCAGGCACCGGCGGCTGGTTGGCTTGGTGCCTCCCCCTAAACCTTTGTCCCTTAGGCTTGTATTGGCTTTAAAGATAGACACCCTGGCTCCCAAGGCTACAGTGGCTCTTTATCAAATCCAGAAGTCCGAGTAACTCTGGCTCAGTGCCCCTTCTCACCTCTGGAACTCAGTTACCTCATCAGTGACATGAGAGGGTTTGACTTTGGGATTTATTGAATCTTAAGATTGCTCTGAGTTTGAGAGTCTGCTTTGCCCTTGGTCCACTATGAACCTTCAGCCTTTGGATTCCAGTCTCCTCACCTGTAAATCGAGGATAAGCCTCCTGCCTCACAGAATAGTTCAAAAGAAATGGACTTCAAGGACTTTTTAAAATGTCAGCTGCTAGTGATTTTAATGGAGGGCTTCTGCACCCTTAATCATTATTAACCATCATCACCCATCTCTTCTCAACATTGGCTGTGGCTACTGCCTACTAACGTCAATATATACTCCCTGGCTCCAGATTTCATACACCCTAGAACTGTAAATGAAGTCAGAGACCATCTATTCCAACTTCCTTATGGTATGGATGAGGAAACCAAGGTAGATGTAGAGAAATGACACAGGCAGCTCAATTTAAAAAAAGTTCTTTTCTAGAAGGTTATTCCTATTTTATCTGGTCCTTTCAGTGAACGCTACAGTCTAAAGGGACTTTAGGGAGTACACAATCCAGTGTCCTTTACAGGATTCACCTCGATATTATCCCCTAGGAAGGACTTATCCAACCTCTGCCTCGATGTCTCCAATGAGAAGGAGCTCAGCATCTGCCCGAATCAGTCCATTCCATTGCTGGACAGCTCCACATGTTAAGCCAACTTTCCTTACATTGAGCTAAAATTTGCTTCTGTGCAACTTGCCCTGAAGCTGCAATTCTGTCCTCTGGAGCCGAGCAGACCAAAGCCAATCTTTCTCCCAACCAACCTTGCTTTAAACACCTGAAGAGAAATCTCTTGTCTTTTCCAAACCTATCTTCTCCATAGTAAAAAAAAAAAATCTCTCGTTCTCTGAGCCAATCACATTCCACCAGCCCCAACCCATCCTTCAGAGATTCATTGGGCAAAAAGCAGCATGATGATTGTCCACAGATTCTTATCCGTCTTGTTATCCACTGTAGAAGCATTAATTTGTCTACATTTGTTTTCTTTCCTCACCCAGGATATTGCTATTGGTTTTTGCTGAGGCATTTGGGGTTAAGTAACTTGCCCAAGGTCACTGCTAGGAAGTATTAAGTGTCTGAGACCAGATTTGAACTCGGGTCCTCCTGATTTCAGGGCTGGTGCCCCCTAGTTGCTCCCACCCAGGATATTGTTAATTTACTAATACACAGTATCAATAATGAAATAATTATCTCTTTTGATGCCCCACTGAGGCATGGTGGTAAGCTAAGCCTGTGCCAGCTGGGCAAGGTGCCACGCTGACTACAGGGGCTCCATTTTGGCCCTCTCTCAATGATTCTCAAATCTATCATCCAAAACAGTTTTGTATTCTGTGTTAGGGGTGGGTGGACCATCACTAAGGAGTCTGTCCCACTGATAAATTCATTAAAGTATCCATTGAGTTTCTGTTTTGAAGCTTTTTTTTTTTTTTATATATCAGGCTTTCATCTTATCCTCACCATCACAATTGTACTAGAAGGAAGGTTGGGCAGAAAGAATTATCTCCATTTTATAGATGAGAAACTGAGGCTCTATCCAAAGGGATAAACTTGCCCAGGGTAATAAAGTTAGATAATAGCTGGGTTGGGATTTGAACTCAGGTCTCTTGATTCCTAGCTGTCATGATTCTTTCCATGACAGCTGGATAAAAAAGGGCAAAGCTGAGAGAGCTTATGAGCACTCCCTGCACCTGTGGATTAATGCTGACCTTGGCTTTCAAGGGACTGGATGAGGGCAGAGCAGGTATTCTCATGGAACAGCCTGTGGGGGTGGTGGGAGTAGATGCTGGCCAGGTCATCAAGGGGGTGGTGCTGTGGAAGGATGGAAAGTTTTCTGTATCACTTTCCCATTCTTTCATGGCCCCTGCCCTGTGGTTCTGAATGATGAGTGATAGAGTCTGGTTTGAAAATTTTCCATGAGAAATCTCGGGGTGGAGCCACCCACCTTTTAGTACATACACACCCATACCCACACCCATTATTAGAGTGGAGGCTTCATGCTGAAGTCCCCCAGGCCAGCCCTGGGTTTCTGGGGGTAGAGATTAGAGCCATCTTTGACAACCAACTCAGTCCTGACCCTTCCACAATCAGTCAATCAATCTCTATTCATGAGCTGATCAATGATGGGAAATCTGTTGATAGGGGAGAGACATCATTGGGATACACCACAATACTTGCCCCTAAGGAGACTTGGGAGGAGGTAAACTTCAAGTCTCTTCATCCTCCCCTTGCATAACTAAGTCTTCATTTCATGAAATGTTGGCACTAGAATGGACCTAGAAATGACCTGGTCCTCACTTCATTTTATAAACAAGGAAACAGGAAAAAGATTGGGACCAAGTGAAATGGGGGAGGTTGGAAAGAGCCTAACTGGGCTTTGACCTCGGACTAACCAGAGATACTGAGAACTCAGACCTGGTCCGGTCCTTCGTTTTCCTGTCCCAGAAGCCTCCCTGAGTTCTCAAGCCCACATTGATCTGTGTCACAGAATCACGGCTGGAATGGACTCTTGGGGGCCTGTGGTTCAACCCCTTTGATGACCATACCGAAAAGGGAGCCAAGCCTAAAGACAGAATGAGACTCAACTATAGTTCCAACAGAGCGGCAGTGGGTCACGGAATTCGGCCTCGACTCTCAGTCTGGGGTTCACTGGGATCCATCTATCACTGACTCCATGAAAACTCAAGGCCAGTTCAACATGAAAGGAGGCATCACAAGAGAGCACTTAATGTCACTCTCCTGGTTTCAAACTGCACCTCAGAAACCGTAGCCTTGGCCTTCATTCCTCTGAGCCTCAGTTTGATCCTCTGTCAAATGGCATAGTATTTACTCCACAAGGTTGTTGGGAGGCCATGTTGAATATGTGTGTAAAGAGCTCTGCAATACAAGATGGACAGACATAGACAGATGGAATAATAAATGGAGAGAAATTCAAACAGATGGATGATAGACAGATAGATGAACCAATAGTGATAGATAGCCAGATGGATAAATAAATCAATAGATGATAGACAGATTGAGGGATGAGTAGATAGATGGATGAATAGAGGAATAGAGAGATGGAGAAAGAAACAGATAGTGCATATACATGTGTTTGTGGATCCTAAGTCTGGACTAGAAGTCTACACTTTGTATATATATATATATATATATATATATATATATATATATATATATATATATATATATATATATGTATATGTATATGTATATGTATATATATACACATATATATATATATATGTATATGTATATGTATATGTATATGTATATGTATATGTATATGTATATGTATATGTATATGTATATGTATATGTATATATATACACCTGTGCTAGAACCCAGGAGGGGAAACAAAGAATTCTCAGAGTCCTGAAAGCTTCTGACATAAACTTGGTGCAGCCAGCCCCAACCTCATTATCCAGAATCATCATCATTGTTTAACTCTTTAGTATCCTCTTCCTCGGCACCTAAGACCTTAGGCAACTCACAAGCCAGGTCTCTGCATGAGACTATCCCAAGAGAGAGCTACAAGTTTCACAGAAACACAAACCCAGATTCACCTGGGGAGGGAACAGGAACCAGGTCCCCCCGAGCTGTGCCGCTCCACCAAGGAGAGCCTCCTACTTAGCTTACCCTCTATCTTGTGAACATATTAAGTGTTATAGCCACAATATCAAGACTAGTTTAGGAGACGTTCTCAGGGCATTAAAGCGGGGGAGTATAAGAGAGCCAGGGGAGACTTCTTTGGGGCCGAGTGGAGACTTGAACTCTGCCTGCTTTGATCATCTGCCTACAGACAATCTCAGAGAAGCAGAAATAGTTGTGCCATTATTCAGCTAGTGCCAGCTTCCTACCCTCACAGCTCAGTTGGGCTTCCTCCCTGCTTATGGCAGCAGAAAGAATGGGACAGAGTCTTTTCTTTGGAGCTATGTGTCTCTTCTACAGTCCCGGACCATTTCCTCCCCTACACCAAGGGGGTTAAATGCAAGGGGTAGCCTCAGAGAAATTGGTTTTCTTCTGTTGGAGGATTTCAAACCAAGGATGGATGACAATTCTCATTCGGGTCTAGGCTGGACAAGATTCCCCTGGAAGCTCCATTCAGTTCTGAGAGTCTATGATTAGATGAGCTCCAAGGTGCCCAGGGTTCTGATCCAACATCCACTAGAGGTATAGGGAGGAAAGGGTTACTAGGAAAGGTGACTCTAGACTGGGCAGAGGGTTACCTGATTAACCAGGAGGGCTTTCTAAATGGGTGAATATACCTCTCCTAAAGACATCCGACCTTGTCTTGTAATTATATCCATCAAAGGATGTCAGAAGGACCTGAGAACAGGGGATGTCAAAGTTGAGAGGGAACTTAGAACAGGGGATGGTAGAGCAGGGAGGGGCTACACATTAGAATTTAGACCCCAAGGCTGGGGTCTTCAAACCATCTAATCCATTTTCCTCATTTTCCAGAGACATATAATAAAGTTATTACCCAGAGAATCGGGGGCTCTCCCAGATTCATAATTTTTGTAAAAGCCTGGCTGTTATTTCCCCATTCTCTGATGTGTTGCCCTAATACCTTCTGCGAAGTTTGGCTCCGTGGAGGCCGGGGCTGTCTCCAATTTCTGGGACCCCAGCTCTGAGTCCTATCCAGAGTTGGTGCCTAATACTTTGTTGAAATGGCTGTAGGGAGTTGAGAGTGGGGGCAGCAATGGATTGTTCTATCGGGCTGAATCCAGGAGCATGTGGAAAGAAATAATATGAGGTAAGGCTGGAAAATTAAACCAGATTGCGAAGAGCTTCAAATACCGGGTACAGGCCTTGGGACTGGTGTGACAGTCAGAACAGTGGGGTCCAGGATGTAGAGGGCGAAATTGTGTGTCTCTGCTACTAATATTTCTGCCATCTTGGGTAAGAGTGTTCTTCTTTCTAGACCTTGGGCCTTCTACAGAACAAGACATGGTCATAGCTAACTGGATAATAGTTCTAGATTTGAAAACTCTTAGAGACTGTGATGTTTAGCCTTCTCATATTACAGCTGAGGAAACGGAGGTACACAGAGATGATGGAGATTTGATCATTTTTATATAGCTATTAATTATTATAGCACCAATTCTTCTCACCATCAAATCCAATGGCCAGCCCACTATGGCAGGTCAGACTAATTAGCTTTGCTTTCCTTAGCCCAGCCTCAATGGCACCTCCTTCACGAAGCCCTCCAGGATGCCTGTCACGGGCCTCTCTGCTCTCTTATTCACTTTCGTGTAACACTGTACATTACGGGCATCCGGGTTTGTGCCGTCTACTTTCTGGGCAGTGCTCTGTACACACTAGGTTCTGAGAACTGGGTGAGGTCTTGGGTGATTCTGTGAGAAACAGGGAAGTGTTTTCTTCACCCAACAGGTGTGGGAAAGCGAGAGATTTGGGAAATTCCAAGCGAACGGAGGCTGGGCTGCAGTGGTCCAGACAGCTCCTCCGGGGCCTCCTTGCCCTCCGAAAGGTGGCCCAAGAGCATTGGGTCAGGCTTGGCCCAGCTTTACTCCTTGGTTCTCCAGGCCCCTCCCTCCTGGATTCGTTTTCCAAGGAGCTACAATTACAATGGATTAAATTCCCTCCTCCCCTTCCTGGCACAGATGTTCACTGGCAACAACAATGTGGGGGCCAGTGACTGCCCTGCTGTGCCTGCTGGAGATTCTAGGGACACTGCCAGCCAGATGGAGGTGGGGGGGCGTGGGCAGTGAGTGTCCGCCCAGACCTGGAATGCCTTGGCTTTCACCCATTCCTGGTGATGCTAAAGAAACAGGTCTGCCTCCTTATGGGAATTTCCCAAACCTCTTGCTTTCCCACACTTCATGGAAAAACACCACTTTTGTTTCTCACACAGTCCTGAACGTCCCTCCCAGCTGGGATGTTCCATGTTCTAAGACCCCTCTTTGCTCTGCCTTTGGATCATCTGTAATCTAACCATCCTTCTAACTCTAGTAGTCTCTGACAGGGTCATTTCACCTCCCTAGTTCTCAATTTCTGTTCTTGTCAAATGGCCACAATCCCCCCACACCCTCACCTACATCTTATCATCACGTACAGCCTGTGAGGACCCCCTAGGTGTGAGAGCTCTGTCAATTTTATTTTGTCCACCCAAAGATTCTTTATGCGTGACAGGTCTAGATTTGGAAGAACTAATTTTTATAGGGTCTCATTGAGTATCTGCAAAATCTCTGGTCCAAGGGGAATTTGTGTGAAGCAATAAAGGATTTGCCCCAAAGAGTTCTCATGGAGGGGGCGAAGGTGGGGGGCTGCGTTCGTGCCCACTGTTGCCTCTCGGTCTCATCTTTGGTTCCTCCAATGACACGTGCAGGAATGTTCCTGGTCACCATGCTAGGGTCCAATCACTGGGTGCTCCCTTCTTTCTTCTTTTTATCCTAGCTCTGCCAACTGTTCTCCAGGGAATGCCTTCTCCTGCATACTTGCTTCAGAGTCACCTACTCCCATAATTATATAAATATGTAGTGGCCACAGGGCTCCATCACACAGCATTGCTCCCTGGGCACCAGACTCTTGAATGGACAGCAGGTCTTTATCCTTGTCTTCTCTCTCTCTCTCCCTCAGAGCTCTGTCGTCTGTGGTGGCTTTGGGAGCCAATATCATCTGCAACAAGATCCCTGGCCTGGCCCCCCGACAACGAGCCATCTGTCAGAGTCGCCCCGACGCCATCATCGTGATCGGAGAAGGGGCACAGATGGGGATCAACGAGTGCCAATACCAGTTCCGCTATGGCCGATGGAACTGCTCTGCGCTTGGCGAGAAGACCGTCTTTGGGCAAGAGCTTCGAGTGGGTAAGGGATGCTCTCAAAAGTCAGCCAAATCAGTGGAGAGGGAGGAGGTGGTTGGTTGGCCACCTGGGAAATGGCCTTTTGCCTTTCATCGGCTTTGCCTGGATGGACTATAGAGGGACAACTGCCTTCCTGCTTTCTGACTTCTCTTGAAATAATATGCCACGAATCCCACGCTCTTATTTATCTAAGTAACACCACCGCCAACCATTCCGATGCATCTAATTCTGTGATCCAAACAATTCATGGACCATCCCATTGTCTTATTTCTCAAACAAAACCATATTCAAACCCTCCGGCTCCCTATTTCTGGTGTTCAGATAATGCATTAGCCACCTCCCCTCCTGATTCTGTAACTAAAATTAATGTATAAACCATCCTAGTGATAGAACTGAAATAATGTACAAATCGTCTCACTTCTTCCTTTATTGCACTGAAAAGATAACCAGACCACTCCGCTCCTTAGTTTCTCCAAACAACATATTAGCCATCACCGTATTTTTGTAACTGAAACGCTCTTCTCACCATTTCACTTCCTGTACTTATCTGAACCATCATTCAGTTAGTCATCTATTAAACACTGATGTCCCACTTCCTTTTTTCTCCAATTGAAATAAAACCCAAGCCATTTTCCTTCCTTTTTCTTCCTATGTCCACTTGAAAGGACCCGGATATATATATATAAAGTCTCAGTTTGATTTGTCCAGCAATAGGGAGCCATCAGCAGCCTTGGGTCAGATGAATGACTGTCCTGGATGGGGGTGATCCTGGCTCAGGTACAATGTGCACGATGAGCTCTCTGGGTCGCCTGGAATTTTACATTTTCATGGCAGCCGAGTGCCCATGGGTAGGGATTTTATAGCAGAGACAGGGTCCGGATGGACCTGGGTGCTTTGAGATTTATTTAGGTTAATTACTCAGCTGTGTGTGCATGTGTATGTGTATGAGCATGTGGGAATGAGTGTATATTGTGTGTGTATGTGGGGGGGGGAGGACCTTCATGTGAGTGACATGCAATAAGGCTGGAAAGGAAGTAGGGTAGAGGCCAAACAGCATAGGACTTTAGCTGTCAAACAAAGGAGTGTGTGTGAGCTATAGGAGTTTTTTGAGCAGGGGAGCGACACAGACCCAGACTCCCTGCCTCTTACCCTAATTTCACTTTGTTGGGTTGGTAAAGGTGGGATCAGAGACTAGAGGCAGGGAGGCCGGTCAGGACACGATGCTCCAGTGCAGTGTTGTCAGATGTCGCTCTCTCTCTGTCCTTTCTCTGGCTGCCCCCGCCGTCCTTTGGACCATAAGCACCATCTGCCTATCTCCCTCCTTGGGCCCCTAATTGCCAGTGCTTTGCTTCTGAAGCTGTGGTCCGAGGTTGCAGGGAAACTCCAGGATTTGGAGCTAGAACACCTGGTTTCAAGACCCAGACCTACAACTCCTAGAGCCAGGCCCCTGGCTTCTCTGGCCTCAGTTTCCCCACTGGTAAAAACCCGAGGGAGCTGAATTAGCTCTACACAGTCCCTGGCAGCTCTCAGGCTCTGAGTCAGAGGAGAGGGAGAAGAGGCGGCTTTGGAGCTTGGGACGTGGGCGGCCTGATCGATGTAAAGGCTGTGGGTGGGGTAAACTTTCCATGCCCTGTGGGTTTGGGAAAACCCTGTGCCAGGCTGCTCAGGGGCACTTCTGCAGAGGAGTGGAGAAGCCAGCGGGTGACGTGGGCTGCACAGCGCCGCTCGGCTCCTCTCCTCATGTGGGGCCCAAGGGCGGCCTCGATCCCAGCGCTGGCTCCCGGGGCCTCTTCCCCACCCACCTTGGCCACCCACTGTCTCTGGTTTCCTGTCTGGACTGTGGCTGCCGGGGGATCCCCCGACTCCGATTGCCACATCAGGGACCACCTGGGAGCCTTGGCCAGGCTTAGATGTGAGGTAAGGCCTAAGCCAGCCAGGAGCCTGAGGTTACGCTGGTCAGCTGGGTGACCTTCCTAAGTGGCCCCACTTCCATGGGCCTCCACCTCCTCTCCTCGGAGCGGAGCCTCGCTCAAGTGAACCCTTTTGGTCTCTTCCAATCTCCCCAATTCTGTGCATTTATCAAGGGTCGCTGGAATAGGCGTCAGGCCCTGGACAAGGGGACACATCTACAGAGACCCACGGAGGGGCTTCAAGGCACATGTTCCAAGTGAGATCCACAGCAGAGGCTGTCAGGAGATTGCCTTCAGATTCATCCCTGAGCCATTATATTCGCAGCATTATTATGACCATTTTACAGATGGGGAAACTGAGGCTTGGAGGAGGCAAGAGATTCAATCCTGGGGCACAAAGCTATCAAGGAACTAAATTCCCAGGCAGATCTCTTATGATGCTTCCAAGTCCAGTGGTTTTCCCTAACCCAGTGACCTTCTCTTCTCTCAGGATGCTGTCCCAATTCCTGCTCCAGCAGCCGGGACAGTGGGATACAGAGCCCCGGGGGAGCCAGATGTCAGGACGGGGTGGGGAGGAGCTTCAGACCTAGAAATCCCTCCCTTAAATGTCCAAGGCAGGCCCTGACAATCTTGGGCTGTCAAGCCATCGGGACTTTCACAAGTCGCCTCCATGAGACCCAGACTGATTAATAACTGCTGGAGCTCGGGCCTGCTGGGGAGAGCAAGGACAGAGCAGCAGCATGGGACCCATGTTTGTGGGGTGACATTGGGCAAAGCACAGCTCTTCTGGGCCTTGGTTTCCGCTTCTGTAAAATAAAAGGGCTGGATGCGGGGGGTTCAGGCTGCCAGAATGTCGTGGGGTTAAGGACGCGATCCCCTCGGTGCTCTCTTTCCCGGCCAGGCTGCTTTGGAGCGCCTGACTCCAGTCTGGGCAGCCCATTCTAGGTAGGGCATTGGCGAGCCGGACAAGGCCCAGAGGCCCGGGGCCCAAGGTAGCGAGGGAGCCGGGGACCAGAAGGCCCAAGCTGGGGTCAGGTGCCGATTTCTTGTTGTTCCCGAGAGGCTGCGATTTTCTCAGAATCGGGGAGCCCAGGTCCGGGCTGCCTCTAGCCCCTCTGGTTGCGCAATCTTCCCAAGGACTTGAGCTGGGAGACACAGGGTGGGCTGGTGGGTAGGGCAGAGAGAGCTGGGCCAGATCTCCAGGGTGACCTGGCTGGGGAGGAGGGCCAGGGGGCAGAGGAGCAGCCTCTGGGTCTTGGAAGGATGGCCAGCCTTATTCTGCTTGGCCTTAAAGGGGAGAAATGGAAGCGAGAGGGGCAAAGCTTCTGGCTTCCATGTGACAGAAAATGCCTGAGTTCTCTGGGCTCTCAAAGCGGAAGTAGTGATCTCCCCGTCACTGAAAGCTTCCTAAGGGGTCTGAAGGACCCACCGTTGGGGATGTGATGGAGAAGAGGGGATGCTCAGGGAGCCATTGGGCTGGAGGCCACTGGTGTCCCTTCCGGTTCCGAGGTACTGGGATTTCCTGACTTGGCCTTGGCTGGGGGCTGGGGGGAGGCTCAGGCCTGGAAGCAAGAGCAGAATTGGGACACAAAGGTCAATTAGGGCTTCATTTTGCAGTTAATGAAACCTAGACAGAGAGGGCAGGTAACCTAGGCGTGACTGACTGGAATCGGAACTGCAATCCTGAGCTTCGGAACCAGACTCTTTCCAGCGGACCCCACCGCTTGTGATCAGGACTAGGACCAAGGCCTGGTTATGGCATATCAGCTTGCCTAGCACTTGAGGTTCTACAGGGCCTCCATTGGCCTTCTACTGGGGCCTCCCAGCCTCTTCAGAGGCTGACTGGGGAAGCTGTGGCTGCTAAGAGTGGCTGAAAGGCTGCCTGACAGCCCCCAGTCTCTCCGGCGCTCCTGGAGCTGCCATGAACTGGGGAGGGGCTCTTCCCTCTCCGATCCAGAAGAGAGGGGACCTGCCTACTTCCCTGCCCTTCCTCCCACGGGGTACCCTGAGCTGCACCCATCATGTGGCTGCTGCAGACATGACCGGGCATAGGAGACGTTAATCCTGCTGCTCACGTGGAGCCGGATGGGATGGGCAGGGCTGGCCAGGCTGTGCCCCCACTGAGTTTGCTACTGGCTGGGGGGGGGGGAACCCCGTGCTGGGGGACTGACTCTGACCGTTGGATTTCTGACCAGACCCCATTTGCAATTCCAAGCGGTTCTCCCCCTCAGTTTGTGTTTTCCTGACTCAATCTTTATGGAAGCTTTTAATCTGGTGCAAAAATCAGGAGGTAAATGAGATGTGGGGGAATTCTGAGCAGCTCAGAATGGCAGGGCTGGGGGCCCCTTCGGCATGGGGGGCACTTTGCACTCGAGTAAACTGAGGCTTCGAGCCGAGAAGGCCCCTGCCTAGGGACACAGAGGGAGCGGGTGGCCAATCGGGCAGCGTCCTTCTGCATCCCATAGCAGGACACTGCTTACGTAAGCCCATCACTCAACCAGCCCTGGCCACAGCCTGAGAGAGAGGGGGGCGGAATTATCATCCCCATGTGGCTGACTTATCTAAGACCACTCAGCCCAGAAGTGGCAGATGAACCATGGACACTTTGGAGGGAGAAAAAGAGGGGATTTGGATCAGCTTAGTTGAAATGACTACCCAGAAGCACTTGGGGCTGGGGCTAGAAGGGGGACCTGATAAAGAAGGCCGCTCTCTGTGCTCTTTGCAGATTAGGAAGGGGCCTGCACAGAAGCCCAGCACCACAGGGTTTGGGCCCCGGGGGAGCCTCAGGCTGGACAAGGTCATCCAGCAGGCAGGTGGATGGCAGGGCCTGATAATGCCCCCCACCGGCCTCCCCATGGGCCCTATTCCGGGCTCCCCTGCGCAGCCTTTCCCCCAGTAGCAACTGCTTCATAAACACTGAGTCATCCCCATCAAGTCTGGAGCTGCCTCCGAGCCCCAGGCAGCCCAGAGCGCGTGCGGGTGCCCTGCCCACCTTGGCTAGGGATGGCAGCGTTCATGCCCCAACCCCCACCTGATGCCCGGGGAAGCCTGAGAACAGACCCTGGCCCCTGGGACACCTGTGTGTGCTGAGTCACAGGGAGAAAGCGTCGGGAGCGTGGAAGAGAGGGCAGAAGCTGGGGCTGCAGGGTGTGGACTTGCTGCCTCCCTCCCCCTGACTTTCTGGTGCCCAAGATGCCGCCTTTGGGGTCTCGCTCCTTGGGGTCGTGTCTCCTCTCATGACCAGCCTGTGTGGGAATGGGAGCAAATTACATTGATCTAGCCCCTCCCCTGCCAGTGACTGGAGAGGGATCGGCTTCTTCCAATCCTGACTTAGTTGCAGAGCCTGTCTAAACTCTGCCATCTCACGTTCCCAGCACCCCCTCCATGCCCCAGCTTTGACACAGTGATTTGGCTCAGGCCCCAACTCTTACCAGCCACTCCGGGCCAGGGCCAGGGGTTATCAGCCCTTTTTGACAGGGGCGGGTGGTGGAGAGTAGGGAAGTGGCTCATTCGGGGTCCCACATTTTATGGGCATCCACGGAGCTGCCGGCCTCCTGACTCCAGCCAAGTTTGGAGGGGCTCTGGCTGAGCTCATTCCCACCCCCTGCATTCTAGTCCAGCTTGGGTCTCCGCCGCAGTCTCCATTCACCCGCAGTCCCCATCCCTCAACCTCCCCCCATGAGAGCTGGCCTCCTACATCCTGGCATGAGAGCTTAGCTGGTAATGCTCTCCCAGCAGGTGATCCCGAGAGGTTAACAGGCTGGGCACTGCTCGGTGGCAGCTTTAAACAGCCTTTCGATCTCTGGGACTGGAGGGGAGGGGAACTCTCGAGGAACCCTCCTGGAAAACCATGCTGCTCTCCCAGGATCAGGCTCTTTCTGTCCCCACCCCAATCCTCTTGGGTTGTGTTCCACAGAAATCCCCTCCACGAAGGGCCCCGGACTCAGGGAGAAAGTCCTGGGCCTCCAGGCTCAGGCAGCGCCCGGCTCCGTTTCTCCCTGGCTGGCTGGGAGATTTAAGTATGTCACCACAAGTCAGATTGGGAGAAGCAAAGTCAAGGCTCCCACCCCAATCCAGGGCTCTTTCCCCCCTTCTCCCTCTCCTCCCTCAGCTTTCCCACTGGTAAAACAGAAGTTATACTTCCTGCTCTTTCTCCCTCCTAGAACAGTTCCTCCATCACTGACTTTCTTTGGGTCAGTCTTCCATGTGTAAATAACAGAAGTCAGGTCACTTAAAAGCGCTTGCAGTTCTCAGAGGGGCCCTGGGACAGCTCGAGCTAGGGAAGATGATCCATCTTCTCCAGTACTTGGCACAGGAATGACCGGGTGGCAGCTCTGGGGGCCATGCCAGAGAACCTGGCTCGCTGATCTTGGGCAACCGACACACTCTCTCTGGACCTCAGAATCTCTTTAAAATGAGCATTGACGCTTCGAGCTCTGACATCCCTCCATTCTAAGGCCCCTCCCAGCTCTGACATCCCCTGTTCTAAGACCCCTCCTGCACCCAACATTCTCTGGGCTAAGGCCCCTCCCAGCTCTGACATTCTGTGGGTCCAGGATCCTGGGAGCTCCCCATTGCTGGTGTGGTTTGAATGCACCCAACTAATTAAAAACAAATGACTTGGGAGCTGCCAGGAGGCCTGGCGTGTTTGAACGTGGTGTGACTTTTTATGATCCCGTATTTATAATCACATAATAGGAGGGCTTATGTTGGAGACACTGACTCAAGCTTAATCAGGGCAGCTGGCCCGGAGGCCCTCCTCTCGGCTCCCTGCAGGAACTTGTGTCCTATCTCCATGACACCCCGAGACTATAAAAAGATTGCTGGGATCTGCTCCGGGCACAGGGAAGGCATGAAGTGGGACTGTGCCAAGGGGCCTGGCCTGGAAGTCCAAGGCCCCCGGTGGGAACTAGCCAGGCACCTCAGTATCCCTGGGCCTCGGTTTTCTTGTCTGATGAAAGGCTCAGATCGGTCTATCTCCAACACCAATAGTAATTGGTGCTGGAAAAGTTCCCCCGAGGATTCCCAGGGCTGCTCAGCTGCCGTTCTGGGAATCTCTGCCCACTCTCCACACTGGCCCGAGGCCCACATTCATTAGGAGCCTAATTTGAGAGAGGCACAAAGACTGACACGGAAGGAGAGGACATTAAAAATGGCTATTATAAAAATGTTAGCTCCCGTCTTGAAGAGTTATAGTGATGATCAAATGAAAAATTGTTTAGTAAAGCACATACTAAGTGCTATACAAATGTTTAATTTTGGATATGGGACCAGTATTTAGATCTTCTTGATCTGAGCCAATGATGTTATATCATGTAGCCACTCTGGTGCAGATCAGAGGTGTGGAAGGCAAAGTATGGAAGAGAAAACTTGGTGCTAAGTTAAAGATGTAGCATAGTAACTAATGACAGCAGTCAGCAGCAGCAGCAGTAATAAGAGGAGGAGGAGGAGGAGCAGCAGCAGCAGCAGTCAGCAACAGGAGCAATAGTAATAGTGGGAGCAGCAGCAGTAGTCAGCAACCGTGATAGTGGGAGCAGCAGCAGTAGTCAGCAGCAGTGATAGTGGGAGCAGCAGCAGTAGTCAGCAGCAGCAATAATAACAGCAGCAGCAGCAGCAGTCAGCAGAAGTGATAGTGGGAGCAGCAGCAGTAGTCAGCAGCAGCAGTAATAGCAGCAGCAGCAGTCAGCAACAGGAGCAATAGTAATAGTGGGAGCAGCAGCAGTAGTCAGCAGCAGCAATAATAACAGCAGCAGGCAGCAACAGGAGCAATAGTAATAGTGGGAGCAGCAGCAGTAGTCAGCAGCAGCAGTAATAGCAGCAGCAGCAGCAGTCAGCAGCAGTGATAGTGGGAGCAGCAGCAGTAGTCAGTAGCAGCAGTAATAGCAGCAGCAACAGTCAGCAACAGGAGCAATAGTAATAGTGGGAGCAGCAGCAGTAGTCAGCAGCAGCAGTAATAGCAGCAGCAGCAGCAGTCAGCAGCAGTGATAGTGGGAGCAGCAGCAGTAGTCAGCAGCAGCAGTAATAGCAGCAGCAGCAGCAGCAGTCAGCAGCAGTGATAGTGGGAGCAACAGCAGTAGTCAGCAGCAGCAGTAATAGCAGCAGCAGCAGCAGTCAGCAGCAGTGATAGTGGGAGCAGCAGCAGTAATAGCAGCAGCAGTCAGCAGCAGTGATAGTGGGAGCAGCAGCAGTAGTCAGCAGCAGCAGTCAGCAGCAGTGATAGTGGGAGCAGCATAGTCAACAGCAACAGCAGGACTAGTAGGAGCAGCAGCAGTAGCAGGTGGGGACTCTTCCGCCGGTAGCCCACTGAGAATTACAAAGCATCTTCCCACTCCAGTCTGCCAGGCTAGAAGCCAAAACGGAAGCTGGTCCATCTCCTTCCCCTTGAGACTCTGCCCAATTGCCTCTTTGCAGTTCTTGATTTATAGAGTCCTCCCTTTGCACTCTTTCTCCATCTCTCTGTCCCCCTGTGTCTGTCTCTCTGTGTATAGATGTCTCCCTATCCATCATTCTATCTCCTTTTCCCTCCCCCCTTCTCTTTCCCTAACTCTCTTTCCTAACTTTTCTGTGTTCTCCTAGCTTCCTCTTTCTGTGTCTCCCTCTCCCCGCCCTTAGGATACCATCATGGGTCACTTGCAAGCTCCTTTAGGACAAGTCTCCCCCCTTTCTCTCCAGAATTGAGCACAGGGCCCTGTAATACAGGGGATTAATAAATAAATGATTTTAAATTGATTTGGTGATCCCAGAAGGACAGGGAACGAGGGGCTGGGCAGGGCACACAGGCTGATAGAGGAGCCCATGAATCTAAGGGCGTCAGGACTCAGAAGGTCAAGGTTCAGATCTGATCCAGACTTAGAGATCAGGGTGGGGGGGTAGCTATTCCCTTGGGAAGAGGGAATACTCTAGTACTAGTTCAGACTAATTAGCTGACACCAAGTCTTTGTTCAGGAACCCCGAGTCACACCCCTGGGGAGCAGTATCTGGAATGAATGTCCCCCTTCTCCTTCTCCAGAGCTGTTGGAATCCTTCAAGGCTAAGCTCATGTGCTCCTCTATTGGTTAGCTGCTCTGATTGAGAGTGGAAGAAGCTAAGGGAGGGAGGGAGGGAGGGAAAAAGGGAGGGAGGGACGAAGGAAGGAAGGAAGGACGGAAGGAAGGAAGGAAGGAAGGAAGGAAGGAAGGAAGGAAGGAAGGAAGGAAGGAAGGAAGGAAGGAAGGAAGGAAGGAAGGAAGGAAGGAAGGAAGGAAGGAAGGAAGGAAGGAAGGAAGGAAAGAGAGAGGGAGAAAGGAGAGAGGGAAGAAAGGAAGGGAGAAGAAAGGAGAAAGGAAAGAAGGGAGGGAGAAAGAAGGAAAGAGAAGAAGGAAGGATGGAAGAGAGGGAGGGAAGAAAGAAAGGGAGGACAGGGAAGAAAGGAAGCAAGGAAGAACAGGGAAAAAGAAAGGGAGGGAGGGACGGGAAGGCATTTATTGAGTGCCCACCATATGCCAGGCACATAACTAACACTTTACAAATTGGCTCATTTGGTCCCCACGTTACAGGTGCTATTATGGTATCTCTTTCACAGTTGAGGGCATGGAGGCAGTCAGGAACTAAGTGATTTGCCAGGGCTGACAGTGTTTGAGGCCAGATTAGCACTCTGGTCTCCCTGACTCCAGGCCTAGCACCCCAAGCACTGGGCTCTCCCTAGATCCCTCCCTAGCTCTGCATTCTTTGTGGGAAGCAGAGAAGATGGAATGTGATCCACAGGCCTTAGGGAGACAGGAATACGCTCAACGCCTGGTGGTCTCGAGTCCCAGCTTGGGGGGGACTGGGAGAGGAGGCAAGGAAAAGGGCAAAGAGCCAGGCCCTTCAGTCGGTCTTCAAAGCCCACAGCCAGCCCGCTTCTTTGGCCCTTCCACTTCCCCTTTCCTTTCTTCTCTCTGTTCCTATCTGTTTGACCTCTGCCCCTCCTTCTCTGTGACCCCATTCCCCTTTCTCTCTATCTCCCTTTCCCTGAAAGCAGGAAATGAGGGCCCTGCATTTGGTGCTTCATGCAGGTAAAGATCTAGGCTCCTTGGGGGAGGATCCCAGTCCTTCAAGCATTTCTTTTTCTCTCCTCCGAGACCAGGACAGACAGACAGCAGACAGGTGTGGCCTGGGTTGGGGCAGCTGACCACAGCCGGGGCGCTGTTTCCACAGGCAGTTGAATTCACTTCACATTGAACTTGCATCTCCATGCCTGGGGAGTGCACTGGAATGAGGGGAACGAATGCCATCCACCCAAACCTGCCTGACAGGAAGAGGAGGCCGTGGGCTCAGGGGACCATGGCGGGGAAGGCTCACGTGTGCACGCACTGGCTCCTGGCTCCTCAGCAGGGGAGAAAGGAGCCCAGCATCCCAGGGGACAGCAGAATATAAGGGAGGACCAGAACCCAGAGGACAGGTCTTGCCCAGCACCCCGCCCCAGGGGATGAGATGAGGAAGGCCCCTCAGCATACCTCTGGGCAAGGGATGTGACACTCAGAACAGAGATGTTCCTGTTTTCAAGATCACAGAGGCCAAGTTAAGAGCCTCTTCTCCAAAGAATTCCCACTCATCTCCATCCCAGGCCTGATGAGCTGAGTGACCTTGAGCAAGTCAATGTTATAGGGCCCTTAGAAGAGATGTCAGAGCTGGGAGAGAGCTTAGAACAAGGGGTGTCAGAGCTGGGAGGGAGCTTAGAACAGGGGATGTCAGAGCTGAGAGGGAGCTTAGAACAGGGGATGTCAGAGCTGAGAGGGAGCTTAGAACAGGGGGTGTCAGAGCTGAGAGGGAGCTTAGAACAGGGGGTGTCAGAGCTGGGAGGGAGCTTAGAACAGGGGATGGCAGAACTGGGAGAGATTGAACAGCATTTCCATTCTACCCAAAGGAAAGAGTGAGGTTCATGCATATCTGAGGCAGATACCAAACCTCAGGCCATAATCCTTTAGTGCTTTGATTTTGGGGACTATTTCTGCCAGGCTGAGTTCGTTTCTCCCAAGAATAACTCAAAGCTTTGCCGCCCTGGTGGTCTCACATCAATTAAATTAAATGAAGCTCAAATTGGATAAGCTCTCCCTGGATCCCTATGACCTGATTTAGAGGCAGGTATGCCAATGGTCTCTTTGTCTCCATCATATCACACACGTGCATTCATAGATGCATATGGATGTACATGTGCATGTCTGTGTGTGTGTGTGTGTGTGTGTGTGTGTGTGTGTGTGTGTGCACATGAGTGTGTGTGTGATTGTTTCCAAGCCAGGGAAAGGCTTGTTTCCTGTGTCTGGGCTCCTTGCAACCTTTGCTCTTTACTCCCTATTCTAACCCCAGATGTAGAATAGGCCCTTTTCTTGGGACCTCAGTTTCCTCCTCTGCAGAATGAGAGGATCTCTCCAGATGAGCCCAAAGTCCCACCTATTTCTCAGTCCTCCAATCTCATGATTCTGTGAAAGCAGGAACCACAGCTCTGCTGGACGTTCTGTAGCTCCTTGCCCATCCATCTGCCCACTACAGGCATTTCAATTCATGTGTTGGTCTGTAAATTGTCCAGGGCACTGGACTGCCAATCAGTCAATCAGCATCCGTTAAGCACCTACTATGTGCCAGGCACCGTGCTAGACACTATTGAGACAAAGAAAGGCAAAATTCTCTGCTCTTGAGAACATAATCCAATGGGTGGAACAACTGGCAAAGAGATACATAGCAAGCAAGCTTCATCCAGAATAAATAGGAAATCATTAACAGAGAGAAGGAATGGGGATTAGGAGGGCTGGTGAAGGCTTCCTGTAGAAGGGGGATTTTAGCTGGGACCTGAAGGGAGCTGGGAGGTCAGTGGTAGGAAAGAAGAAACGAGCCTTCTGGGTATGGGATGGGGCCGGCCAGAGAGGGTTTCCAGAACAGAAAGATGGAGAGTCTTGTTCATAGGCCGGGGTCACTGGTTGGGAGACCATATGTTGGGGAGTAAGGTGTGGGGAAAGGTAGGTGGGGGTAGGATGAGGGGGAAAGACTCCCGGCAGGCACTGACCCCCAGCAGCTACTGCCTGAGATGGTGAGGGCTGGGACCAGGGTGGGGGCTGTCCCAGGAGAGAAGGGGGTTTACTTAAGACATACCCTGGTGGTGAAATCAGTAGATCTTGGCAACAGCTTGAATGTGGGGGCTGGGAAATAGTGAAGAGTTCAGGCTGACTGCTAGGTTGTGAATCTGGGGCCAATGGTAAAAGGAAAGTTCAGAAAGGGGAGAGTTGAGAAAAGATGGGATTGTGAAAAGCCTCAGACATTTTCTAGCTGTGTGATCCTTGGAAACACATTCTGTCTGCCTCAGTTTCCCTCTTTGTGTTTGTCATTAAACCTTCTAGCTCTGAATCTAGGCCCCATAAGAATTTGAATTTGAAAGACAGAGAATAACGCTAGCTGAATTCTATTTCCTGTCTCAGCTATGTCAGAGTCTCTCCTTCTAAGACCTCCAGTGCCAGAACTCCCTATGATTCACCAGATAAAAAGTAAATCCTCCTTGAGTAGAATGGAAGTTCTAGAAAGGCAGAGGCCAGTGTCCAGTGCATAGTAGGCATGGACCATTCTAAACACGGACCATTGGATGGATCTATACATGCACTGGTTAAGGCCAGCACAGTTCAGCTCTGACCTACCGCCCAATTTACCTACTCCAGGCTCTACCCGAACTGGGATGCTGGCTCTTACTCCCCTTATCGGCTCCCTGTAGTAGCTTCTGGTCACCTTTAGCACTTGGGAAAGTGTGTGGTCTCTGCCCCTCTGGTCCGATCTGGAAGTGACCTTGAGGTGTCCCAACTGGGAGGCTCATTGAAGGGTCGAAGCCATCTGGAGCTAACATGGCTCCCAGAGAAGGGCCGGGCCGTGCACTAGAGGCAGAGCTGGCCCCCTTCGGAGGTTCTGGGCCGACGTGTGTCCGAGGCCCCAGGGGCCGGCAGCCCGGCCTCACCCCTCCTTCCTCTTGTTTGCAGGGAGCCGGGAAGCTGCCTTCACTTACGCCATCACAGCCGCTGGCGTCGCCCACGCAGTCACCGCGGCCTGCAGCCAGGGCAACCTGAGCAACTGCGGTTGTGACAGAGAGAAGCAGGGCTACTACAACCAGGAGGAGGGCTGGAAGTGGGGCGGCTGCTCAGCCGATGTCCGCTACGGCATCGAGTTCTCCAGGCGCTTCGTCGATGCCCGCGAGATCAAGAAGAATGCCAGGCGGCTCATGAACCTGCACAACAATGAAGCTGGAAGAAAGGTGACTATCCTGGGGGTCTAGGCTGGAGGCCCTGGGGCAGGGAGGAGGCTCTGAGGATGGGAGGCCAGGCTGGACAGCCCCATCTCGTCCACACCAGCTGGGTGCCTGGCCTGCGAGTCAGTGCAGAGGCCCATGAGGTGAAGTCAGCCAGTGGATCCACAAGCATTTATTTAGCAGCAGCTAATACAAGGTTTAGGCAGTCTCTGCCCCCACACTTTCCACTACTACACCCTCACACTTTCCACCACCCTAGAGAAGAGTGTTCAACATAATTCTTGGGAAAAAACTTCCCGGGGAATGCCAGAGCTGGGAAGGGCCTGCCACACGGTCGCCTCCAATCCTCCCATTTTATGGAAAGCAAGCGACTTGTCCGGCTCTCACAAGTGGCCATGCTGGGATTCGTAGCAGGCTCCCAGAAAGGCATCCTGCCCCCCAGGAGAACAAGGCTTTGCCCACCCAGCCTCTCTGGGCAGAGCAAGCTCCTCGCCAATGTAGCTGGGGAGTGCTGGCCTTGGATCCTTTCAGGCTTACCTTTGAACACAAACTGTGTGTCCTGGGCAAGCCTGAATCCCCCCGGCCTTGATTATCTCATCTGCTGACTAGTACCTCCTTTTGGGAGGTTCCAGTGAGCTTGAGAAAGGCGTTCTGAAAACGTGAAAGTGCTCTATAAATGCTCATCATTACCACTCGGGCCCCTGTCGCCAGGGTCTGAGGCCTCCAAGCTGCTTCTGGGGCTGCCGCCGTGGCCCTGAGAGTGCCGCTCCTCTGCCCATGGAGTCTTTCAGGTGCTCCGAGGCAGCCGGCAACGCCCCTCCCCACTCCGGACTCCCTATTCCAGGCTCAACCAGCCCAGTTCCTGGGAGTGATGCAGGGAAGCCTGAGTGGCATCCACCTCCCCCGCCCCAAGCTGCCATCCTCTGGAAGCTGCCTGCTTCTTGGGGACTGCCTCACAGGTGAATGGCAGAACCTATCTCCGGGATGCCCCGTGATCCCCGGTGGGGGATCTCTTGTCTTCTCCGGCTGAGAGGCCCCACGATGGGTGGGAAATGAGAGAAATGAGCCGCTTCTGAGAGAGCATGAGGATATTGTGGCACAGCCCCCGGTCTCCCAGCCCACAACCCTACGAAGAAGGTGCCGGCTGAGGGCGCTGGGCCAGCCAGCCACAGGCAGGGAAGGCTTCGCTGCTTCCCCAGATCTCAGAGGGCAGATGCCGTCTATGTGTCCTCCTACCGCCTTAGTCACTAAAGGCAGACAGACTGGGCAAGGAGGAGGCGCGGCTCGAAGACCCCTGGGCGCTGATCTGGCTCTGCGCTTATGAACTATGGCCTTGGCAAAGACCACCCCTCTTTGGTCCCCAGATTTCTTCTCTGTAAAATGGAAGGGGTGTGCCAGGTGATCTCCAAGGTCACTCCAAGGTGTCTTTCTATCTTCACGTTCTTAGGCTTTTCCCAGCTCTGACACCCCCTGTCCTCATGGGGTACATTGTGGTATTGTGAACACTGCTGGGTTATTGTATGTGTTGTTGGGTTATTACGTACGTTATGTTATTGCAGATATTGTTCTCTGGGTCTAACCACCTCACTGTGCGCCAGTTCCTGCCAATCTGAGGCTCCTCGGAAACCACACCTGTCGTCAGTTCTTAGTGCCCGACAATATTCTATCACATTCCTAAGCACAACAGGTTTAACCACACCCCACTGGTTAACCTCATTCCATTGATGGGCATCCTTTTGGTTAACCATGCCCCATTGACGGGCACCCCTTTAGTTAACCATGCCCCACTGAAGAGCATCCCCTTGGCTAACCTCACCCCATTGAGGAACATCCCTTTAGCTAACCCTGCCCCATTGATTGGCACCCCTTTGGTTAATCTTGCTCCATCCCTTGAGTGCCCTGTTCTTTGCCTCCATCAGATAAACCTATTTCTATGTATGGGTCTTTGTCCTCTCTCTTTCCTCTCTCCCTCTGTGGTATCAGCCTGGCAGAGGCACTGATGCCTTTCCTTACCCCTCTCATCCCCAGTGCCTTCTACCCACACTCTCAGCTCCTGGGTCTTCAGTCATGCACTGGGGGTGCCTTGCCAGGCCAGCCTTCTCCCCTGAACCCCAGGCTCTGGCCTGCTTTCCCTTTCCTCCTTCCATAACATCCACACTTCCAGTCCTGCCAATCTCAGCTGAATTTTGGGAGCTGTCCAACGAAGATCATGGAAACCGAGAGGTGAAAGGGCCTCACAAGACAGAGATTATTTTGTCCAATTGCTCATTTCACAGATGAGAAACCTGAGACCAATGGGAGGAAGACAGTTTACCACAGATCATATGGGTGGCTGGTGGCAGAGGGGTGAGGTGGGCTGCATCCTCCATTTGCCCACAATGGTGACTGGCAAACTCTTGCCAGCTTGAGCACACTTCCGCGGGCTCAGCTGTCCTCCGGGATTATGGACTCTCGTCCCACCTTCCGTGCAGCCCTTTAGGCAGGGCAGTGCAGGAGAATCAAAAAGCGGCAGCAGAGGCAGAGGGCAGCTGGGCGTCCCTCTGGGGGCTGCCCACTCTCCTGGGAGGCCAAAGGAGCTCTGCTCCCCACGTTTTGAATTTGAATTGAATTTGAACTGGGAACAAAGGTTTGCTGTGGTGTGCAGATTTCTCTGCTGCCTTCCCTGAACCAAGCAGGATGGGAAAAGGTGGGTCAGACATACAGATCTGGAGAACTCCCGAGGAAGCAGCTCAGGCTGCTTGTCTCTGAATGGCCCAGAGAGGCTGAGCCTGACTTTCTACCTCCCCAAAGAATGCTGGCTGAGTAGAAGAAATGTGGGGGAAGATCCCATCAGAGCCACATCATTGAGAAGAACCTTAGCGATGTTCTAGTCAACTTCCCTCCTCATATAACAGACTGAGAAACTGAGGCCTAAGAGGAGAGTGACTGCCCAGTCTCCTCCTACTAACTCACTAGAATTGACATTGGCTGCATGGAGGCTCTTGGACCTGGGAGATGCTGGGAAGTTGTTCTTGGCCAAGAACAAGGGGGTGGAAGCCAGGAAAGGGCTCAATAGACATTGCCCCATTTCCTAAAATCCCACGTCCACTGTCTCCCCATCTTTGGACTTTAAAGGTCCTCTCCGGTTTGAAACCTAGTCATCCTGTCATTTTCAATCATGGCTCAGGCTGAGAGCCCTCATCATGAAAGCTATAGGGAAAAGGCACTGGACATCCTTGGAGTCTGTGATCACTTCTGGGGAGATTCTTGCCCAAGCTACTCACCCAACTCCCTACACAGCCAGGCTGGGCTCCTGGCTGGGGCTGGGCTGCCCAATCACTTTTATCTGCTGGGTTTCCTGCTTGCTGGAAATGGGGATCTGAAGGTAGAGGTGGGGAGAGAGAAAGAGACAGATACAGAGAAACAGAGATAGACATACAGAGAGAGAGAAAAAAAATGAGGAGAGAGACAGAGACAGAGAGAGAGAGAGAGAGAGAGAGAGAGAGAGAGAGAGAGAGAGAGAGAGAGAGAGAGAAAAGAGAAAAGAAACAGAGAGACAGAGGGAATATGAATAGAGAGCAGGCATTCATCCCCATGCGTGAGAGGGATGAAAAGAAAGCAAAGTGGAGAAACTGAGCCGGAAGCTGCCCAGAAGGCTGAGTCAGTGACGGCAGATAGTGATCTCAGTGCTGCCGTCTGCCAGCCGCCTTCCTGTAGGACAAAGCTCCCCCACCCCATTCAGCAGCCTCATCTCCATAGGACCGAAAGCACCCTGGCCTGTTTGGGGCAGAGATCTGATAGTGTCCCATGTTCCAGATAAGAAAACTGAAGCTTGGTCTTCCAGCCTGGAGGATTTGTCCAGACCAGTTCAGACCATGGTCCTGGGGTTAGAGCTCATAGCATGTGATCTGGAGCCTGAGGACACCCGATGGCTGAGACTTTATAACAGGTTATCTAACCTCCAAATCCAGTGCTCTCTTCCCCAAGCTAGGCGGACTCTGTGTGGCCACATGGAGGCTTCTAGATGGCTCACAGACTAAAGGGGCATTTTGTCCTGTCTTTATTCTTAAACCCAGAAAGCCATGTTGAGTTTGCCTCTGGGCAGGGGCTTCCAGGGAGTCTGCATCCCATGCCCAAACTTATGCCCATGATAGTGGCAAGAGTAGTTCACTCAGGCATGGCACTAAACCATGCCTGTCTCCAGTACAGGATCTTGCAGGAACTTCATAATCTAAATAGCTAAATCCAGGAGTTATGTGACCTTAGATAAGTGCACTCCCTCAAAGGAGAAGGAAGAGGGACAGCATTCCATTTCACAGTTTCTTCCTCTACAAAATAAGGTAATTGGGTCATTTGATCTCTGAGGTCTCTTTTAGGACTGGAAGTCAGGAAGACAGGAATGGAAATTCAGCCTCAGATACTTATTAGTTGTGTGATTTGGGGCAAGTCACTTAACTTGTCTGGGAATAAAATAACACCTATGTCTCGGAATTTTTAAAATAATAACTTTTAAAAACTTTTTCGAAATATATGCAAAGATAGTTTTTAATATTCACCCTTGCAAAACCTTGTAATCCAATTTTTTTCTCCCCTGTCTTCCCCCCCACCCGCTCCCTAGACACAAGTAATCAATATTTGTTAAATATGTTTCATTTCTTCTAGACATATTTCCA
>NC_133621.1:314182433-314230595 GCF_048593235.1 Sminthopsis crassicaudata | reverse complement strand
ACACAGATCTTCACAATATCACACTCAGAGGATTTAAGTGATTGCCCTGGAGAAGCCAGGAAGAGAAATCAGATTTCAGAACCCAGTTGACACGGGCCTTCCCCTGCTGCCTCCAGGGGCTGTAAGCTGATGGAGGGCAGGGTTGTTGTACATTTAATTTTTGTATACTCCCAACGCCTAGCACACAAGAGTCACTTAATAAATGCTTGCTGGACTGGATTGAATGGAGCTTGGAAAGGAGAAGAGAAACGTGGCCACCAGATTCTTAGAGCCCCAGCTGGAAGAGCTGAAAGCCACTTGGGATGTCAATGGTGGAGTGATCACGGTGAAGAAGATGGCAGTGTGGTTATGGTGGGGATGATGGTCAAGATGTCACAATGGCAGTAATGGAACCCCTAGCAAGGATGGCCATGGCACTGAGGGGGTGGAACAAAAAAGGAGAATGTTGTTGATGGTCGTGCGGACGACGGCATAGGGACCGGTGGAAAGATGGTGCTGGGGACAAAAGGAGTGGTACTGAAAGGGATGGCGATGATGCCCCTGAGGATGCTGGGGACAACAGGGAGGAATGGTGACAGCTGTTCTGAAGAGGAGATGGTGGCGTGAAAGGTCCTGACGGTGAGGTGGCTGCCGAAGGAGATGGGGCCGCTGACGACATGCATTCGCAACAGCTCCCATGTACATGTGATTTAAACCTTCTAAGATGCTCTCTGCCACCAATATGTCCATGTCATCATAAGGAAACTGAGGCTAAGCCCAGACGGCCGCCGGCGTCAGGACCTGACTCGGATCTCTTGCAGTTCTAGAAGGCCACAAAGTGTGAGAGGATGGAGAAAGCAGTGTCCTGGGGGTCAGAGAGAAGCAGCAGGAGAGAGTGGGCAGAAAGACTGCCTTTGCAACTTCCTACCTGTGTGACCTTGGACACAGAGACCTGGGTCTCAGTTTCCTCAGTTATAAAATGGGTCAATGGCAATAATAACCTCTGGGCTCCTTGCCTACTCTTCTGATATTCACATCCCTTGGTTCTGATGTTCTCCAATAATTCTCTGAGTCCACCTCTAGGACTTTGGCCAGCCATTGACTTTTTCTGTGCCTCAGTTTCCTCATCTGTAAGAGGGGAAACAGTTACTGCTGAAACTGCTCTTCCCCAAGGGGGTTTGGGGTCCCAGTGCAGCGATGAATGACACCCCCAGGGGCTTCCTCCATCCTCTAGTCTCTAAGCCAAACTGCCTGTGCAGCTCATCTCCAAGTCGTTCTCATCATCACTGTTCCCAGAGTGGGTGCCCTCCAGCTGGGTTCTTGAACCCAGGGCCAGCCCCCCTTTGGGGCCAACTCGGCGGGGGGAATGCAAGCCCATTGTACTTAAGCTGACCTGGCTCTGAATGCAGACAGGAGGGTGAGTCAGCTGCTGAAGACAAAGCTGGAATGTGCGCACCAACCCCTCCTAAACCAACTAGAAATGATTTGTGGATTATCTGTTGTTTGGGGATTATCCAGCCCCGACTGACCTCTTTGATAGTTGGGGAGGGGAGGAGGGAAAGGGGGAGGGAGAGGAATGGTTCCCAGCCTGGAGTGGGAGAGGGTGGCCACTGAGAATCCTGGCGTGAACTATGAACTTGATGGGGCGGCCTGACCTCGGTGGGTCACCAGAGTCTTTCAAGTAGTGGGAGAGGAACAGGAATTCACATGTCTGTGGGGCGCCCCCCCCAGCTGTGGGAGCCTTTGTTCTGGTTCACGCCAGACCTGCTATTCAGTCACTGGGATTTGGAACCTTAGTTTTGTCATCTGTAAAATGGAGAAAGGATCCCTTGAGGCTTAGTTGGAGCAACAAATGGGGTATTTCAGATGGAAAGGGGTTTTTGAATGCTGCCCATCTCCTGCCCATACACCGTCTCTGGACTTCTCCAGCACTGGGCCAGGGGTGCAAGGGGAGGGGCCCCTCGGCTGTTTGAAGCACGAGAGGAAGAGCCAGAAGAGTCCTTCTGGAACAGATTGTTGGAGCAGAGACCCTGGGACCTGACCAAAGGCCCAAGGCATCTTGGGAAATGTTCCAGACTTGTGCTTGTGGGGATGCGTTCTGGCTCTCCCCATTGTGCCATTCTCAGGGCCCGGCCTCGCTCCAGCCCTCGGTTCCGGATCTCCCCCGGATCTTGGGCTCTCCTTCGGAGGCCGGATGGGAGCGTGGAGGGCGGCGGGGCCTTCCCTGCCCCATCGCCACTCCCGCTCACAGTCAGCCGCGCGGGCGCTTCCAGCCCGGTGCCCGCGTTTCCCGCCGGGGCAGCTGGCGTTGTGGCCCTGCCCGGCGCTCCCCGAGGTGGCCGCGCTTCTAACCCCGTTCCGTCTTCTCCCTCCCCGTGTCCCCCCGCAGGTCCTGGAGGAAAGGATGAAGCTGGAATGCAAGTGCCACGGGGTGTCGGGCTCGTGCACCACCAAGACGTGCTGGACCACGCTGCCCAAGTTCCGGGAGGTGGGCCACCTGCTCAAGGAGAAGTACAACGCGGCCGTGCAGGTGGAGGTGGTGCGCGCCAGCCGCCTGCGCCAGCCCACCTTCCTCAAGGTCAAGCAGCTGCGCAGCTACCAGAAGCCGCTCGACACGGACCTGGTGTACATCGAGAAGTCCCCCAACTACTGCGAGGAGGACGCCGCCACGGGCAGCGTGGGCACGCAGGGCCGCCTGTGCAACCGCACGTCGCCCGGCGCCGACGGCTGCGACACCATGTGCTGCGGCCGCGGCTACAACACGCACCAGTACACCAAGGTCTGGCAGTGCAACTGCAAGTTCCACTGGTGCTGCTTCGTCAAGTGCAACACGTGCAGCGAGCGGACCGAGGTGTTCACCTGCAAGTAGGCCGGAGCGAGCGCCTCCCCGCGGCCCGCCGCAGCGGTTTGCACAGCCGGCCTTTCGGGGAGGGGGCCGGACGTCGGGGCTCCACGCTCCCGTGCGCGAGGCCGCTGCCCTCCCCACTCCCCCACCCCCCAGCCGGCCGGCAGCGCAGCCTCTAAGGGCCTCGGACCCCGCCCCCCCAACCTGGCGGCCTGGCGGCCGGCCTCCTTTCCGCGGCCCCCGACGGCCGCGGGGGGGACGGGGCGGGGCCTGTTCTCGCCATCCTCTGGAGCTAAGCCATCCCGCGGGGGAAGCTGCTCGGAAAAGCTTCCCGGAGGGCTGGAGAAGACAGCACGTTTCCCACCTGTTTCCCATTTCTCGGGAGAAAACAAAAAAAACAAAAAACAAAAAACCAAATGACCCCCTCTGTAACTCTACAATCTTCTGTCTCCCCCTCGTGTATGTGTGAGAGAGATACAGAGACACAGAGAGAGACCAGAGACACACACACCAGACAGAGACCCGACAGACAGAGAGACAGAGAGAGATAGAGAGACAGACAGACAGAGAGAGAGAGAAGACACAGACACAGAGAGACCAGACAGAAAGGCAGAGAAAGAGAGATAAGAGACAGAGGAGTGTGTGTGTGTGTGTGTGTGTGTGTGTGTGTGTGTGAGAGAGAGAGAGAGAGAGAGAGAGAGAGAGAGAGAGAGAGAGAGAGAGAGAGAGAGAGAGAGAGAGAGAGAGAGACAGAGAGAGAGAGAGAGAGACAGAGACAGAGACAGAGAGAGACAGAGAGAGACAGAGAGAGACAGAGAGACAGAGAGACAGAGAGAGACAGAGACAGAGACAGAGAGAGACAGAGAGAGACAGAGAGAGACAGAGAGACAGAGAGACAGAGAGAGACAGAGACAGAGAGAGAGAGACACAGAGAGAGAGAGAGAGAGAGAGAGAGAGAGAGAGAGAGAGAGAGAGAGAGAGAGAGAGAGAGAGAGAGAGAGAGAGAGAGAGAGAGAGAGAGAATGAATTGTTGGGAGCGAAAGAAAATCAGTAAGATTGTCATATTGCTTGCTTCAGGTGTATTTTTTTTTTCCAGGGGGAAGGGGTCGACATCTGCTAGAGAACAAACTAGAACTTGTAGGGAAAACGAGTTGAAATGGAAAAAACGCCACTGTCTTAGATGAGGGAAAAAAGAAAAAAAAATCACTAATTACATCAGCATCTGATGACACTGGGACTGACTGAACAGAAAAATAATTATTTATGTTTTAGTCTCAACATAATTTCTAAGCACTAACGGGTAGCGATGTCTTCATTCTGTACTAAACGTCAACTTGTTGGAATCCTTGACTTGCCGATTCCTGGACTGGGTTGTTCACAAGGTCTCTTGTGTTGTTGTTGTTATTATTGTTGCTGTTGTTTTCATTCAGTGCTACTGATCTGTGGTCGCCAATTTTTAGCGTATAGAGCGTTGGAGAGGGGCCCGGTCACTTAGACAAAACCGGGATTCTTCCTGGGAAGGCATCCCCTTACCCTTGCGCCGTCTAAGACCAATCACAGGCTTGGGCATTCCCAGGGCAGGGGACTGAGATTGCTTTCCTAGCTCCAAGCCAAATGAAAGATGAACTTTGAAGAAATGCACTGAGAGAATCTTTCCATAATGTCTGGCCTCCTCCCTCCCATCCCCAACACTGTCCTTGGAAATTAGCTCCCAAATGGTGCTTCTTAAATCACCATCTCTCCCATCTCTAGCCATATCTGTATGCCTGGGGACCTGCCTGGTCCCTCCCAAGTCAACATATGTCCAAAGGCAGGGAAGAGGTGTTTCAGGATGCTTTGGCTGCCCAGTGACCGCCCTCTCCCCAGGACTCCCCTTTGCCTGATAGTCTCTAAGGGATGTCCAGAGTCCTAGCTTGGAGAAATCCCTTTTCCTTTATCCTGATGTGAAATAATAGTCCCGTTCCCCAAATCCTCCCCTCATGGCAAATCCAAAACGGAGATCAAGGAAACCGAGGCTTGGAAACATGAAATATCTTTCCAAAGACCAAAGAGGTAGTAAGTGCTGGAGTCAAGTCTTAATCTCAGGTATCCTGGCCCCAATTCCAGGGCTTAGTAGGACAAAACTGATAGGGATCAAAGGAGTGACGCTGCAGAGAACGGCACAGATTTCTGTTCTTTCTACTGTACATTCTGATTACCCTCAAACTGGGTCCCCAAAGGGAGTGGGGAAGGAACCTCGCCTGAAAAGGGGTTTGATGAGTTTAATTGGATAAGGGCCAAAGTGAGTAGTCTAGATCAAAGATCTAGAATCCCAGAGTGGAATGGATATTAGAAGCCAAAATATTGAAGTTGGAAGAGATTTTGGATCCTGGAACTTCAGACTTGGAATAAACCTTTGAATATATAATTTCAAAACTGCAAAGGACCTTAGAACCTAGAATGTCAGAGCTGGAAGGGACTTTGGAATCTAGAATTTTGGAGCTGAGAGGGCCCTTGGAACATGGCAGAGCTGGGAGTGACTAGGACATAGAATCCCAGAGCTCTTTAGAAAAGAGGACGTCAGTTCTGGAAAGGGTCTTATACTATAGAATATTATTGAATCTTAAAGCACAGAATATAGAATGTCAAAACTGGGGGCGGGGGAGGTGAGTGGGTTTAGAAAATGATTGTTAGACCTGAGAAAGACCATAGAATACAGAATGTCAGAGATGGGAAGGTCCTTCCAACATAAATATTTGAATCTTAAAACGCTGGGAAGAATCTTCAGATAGGAACATCAGAACAGGTAAAGGCCTCTGAGAGGGTGTGGTCCAACCTGTTCACTTGCAGAGATGAAATAAGTGAGACTCCAAGGGGAGAGATTTCTCCAGTTTCCATCATTAAGCTAGGAGGCAGAGCTTCTTGGTCCTGCCTCTGTCCAACTTTGAGAAAGATAACCGGCAGCCTCGGCTGCCCTGTTCTAGTGCTGATTGAGCAGCTCTAGCGCTCCAAAGGCAGGATGAGGGAGAGCCTGAAGATTTGGCTCACCATATCGCCATAGCCAGGATTATCCCCATGGTGAGAAGGGAATCATTTGCTCAAGGTCACAAAGATACTAAGTAGCAGAGGTAGCATTCGAAGTCAGTCCACATGCCGCAGGTGACTCATCTTCCTCCAATTGAAAACTGTCCTTTGGATTCTCAGGTGGGGGTCCATGTACACTATGATACGAAATGTCCTTTCAGCTTGTTCTTTTGGGGGAAAGGGGCAAAGCTGCCCAGCTCCAGGAAGACGCAGGCATAAGGTACTAGATTGTAAATACCTTAGAGTGGCCTTTGTTAAGGAACCCAATTAAGTTATATTATTGTATATCATTTAAATGTCTATAGAATACTTAAATTATTGTGAACTACACTGAGGAAGGGAGGGGCAGCCAGAGCAGCCCTTATCCTGCCTCTCCTGCAGCTTGGCCCCAAGCATCTCCTCCTGAAAACGGACCCCTGGCTCTGTGGTACTTGGACACATCCTCATGGTCACTCATCTACCAGAAAGAAAGAGAATATTTGAAAACCATGTTCGGAAATATTTGGGGAGTCCAGTGTCGGACCCAGGGCCAGCATCTGAGGGGGCCATCCCGCCTGAAAGCCCACGGTGGAGAGAAGAGGGGGAGGCTTGCTCCCGGAGAGAGTGGCCTGATTCCTGAATGGCACCCCTTCTTGGCCGGCTCTGGGAATGGTCTACTGGGCAGATCCCCATGCCCTCCTTTTATGAGCCTTTCTTCCCCCCCCCAGAAGAACATATGGTGGTCCCACATTCAAGGGCTGGACCATGGCCCTGAAGGCCCTTGCCTCTGGCTGCCCAGCCTGGCAAGCAGTGAACACTAACAGAGCTCAGAATACTGTATGTTATTAAAGGATTGTCAAAAAAGATACTTGTCTGCCCAGCTTCAATTCCCCCACCACTTCTCGGGCGCAGGCTGGGTTCCGAACTCCGCAGTCTTGATCTCCATCCCTGAGAGAAATGCAGAGCGAAGACACGGAATGTATTAAGGCTTTGGAGAGGCGTGGCCCCATGCTGAAATCTGGGATGAGTGTAAGTCAAAACCAAGTAGATCTTGCCTTCAGAGAGCCTCTAGTGGGGAGGACAACAATGGAGAGTGAAAAGCAGGGGGAGTGGGTAAAGGCCCTGGGCCCAGACCCTAAGGGGCAGGCCAGCCTGGGCCCTCCCACCAAACGGGGGCTCTACAGGCGATGCTTCCCTCGGGGCTCCCATAGGTCCTTCCACAGGTCATCACTAGCTTCCTTCCTGACTCCCATAGGGCCTTCCACAGGTGATGCTTCCTTGCATGCACTCTCTGGGATGTGGCCAGTGAGAGTCCAATGCTTGAAGCCTGCCCAGGAGTACCCTCTTGGTGCTGAGGGACATTGTGCATTAACCAGGGACATGGGAAACTTCTCTAATCCGGCTGGGATCCAGGGGTCAGGAGAGGTGCTTCCTCTGTTTCCAGTTGCTGCTCCTTGGGCAATCACACTGAGGTGGGTTCAGGAAGAACATCATGCCCAGGGTAGGAAGCCTCCCTCTTAAGTTTTACCAAATATTTTCTTCCTAACAACCCGGGGAAGCAGGGGAAATAAAAATGATTCTCCCCATTGCAGAGATGGAGAAACTGAGGCTTTTAGGAGGGAAATGCAGGAAATAGGGGTAGGATTAGAACCCAGAAATCATGATACTATGTCCATCAACCAAGCAGCACTTACTGAGCTCTTAGCACATGCTGGCACCAACCATGCAGGGCTATAGCCCTCCTCTTCCTGCAGGGATTGGTCATTCTAAGCCTTTAAAAACTGAAAACTGAGAAAGAAAAAAGTTTGGAATGAATGCAAGCATCGGACACGCAGTAGGAACTTAAATAGAGTTTACTGGAGGCATGAAGGAATGAGGGGGGAGAGAGGGATCCTTGGCTCCTGAGGCTTTTGGGGGCAGTTCTGGGAGTCTGCCATCTTCCCGGAAAAGCTGCTCAGTTTCCTCCTCTGTACAGTGGAGGTGAGCAGGCAGCTGTGGGACTCAGGCGGTCCTTAAGGGGGTCTCTAGGCATGGAAAGGACTATCCTCTCCTGCCTGGAACCCCCCCCTCCCCGTCATACCTCCTCTGTCTGGGATCTGGGCTCACGCAGCAAAATGAATGGCATTCTTTTTAAAGGCCAGAAACAATGCAGCCGGGCCGGTTTGGTCGCTGGTCCTGTTCCCAACCCCGCCTGGCATGGGGCTGCTTTCTGATTCAACAAGCCTGGCCGATGGGCACTAACGTTCAGGCTGCAGGAGGCGGGTATCCCGGAGCCCGCCGCTGGCCAAGCTTCACTGACCACCAGCTCCCCAGGCAGGCCTATAACCTCCCCTGTGTCCACCAAGGGCCCCTCAACCTTCTGCCACCTTCTAGTCTCTGCAGATCTTTTCATTTCTTCATTGGACAAGAAGGTGAGGCCCCAAAGGGACACCTCTCTGCCTAAGGATCTCCTCCTCTAAGGAGCTTAGTTAGCTCTGGGCTGGTCCTAGGAGGGAGGGAGGTCAGGTTTCCTCCATGTTCTGATTCTCTGCCCCCTTGAGTAACTAGAAGGAAATGGAAAAAAGGAAGGAAGGAGGGATGAAGGAAGGAGGGTAGGAGGGAGGAAAGAAGAGAAAGAGAAAGGAGGGAGGGAGGAAGGAAGGAAGGAAAGAAGGGAGGAAAGAAGGAAGGAAAGAAGGGAGGAAAGGAGGAAGAGAGAAAGGAAGGAAAAAGAGAGGGAGGGAGGGAGGAAGGAAGAAAGGAAGGAGGGAGAAGGGAGGGAAAGAGGAAGGGAAGAGGGAGGGAGGAGGGAGGGAAAGAGGGAAGGAGGAAGGAGGGAAGGAAGGAAGGAAGGAAAGGAGGAATTAAGGGAGGGAGGGAGAATAGAAAGAAGTAAAGAGGGAGGAAGGAAACAAGCGTTTATCAAGCACCTACTGTGTGCCAGGAATTATGCTAAGTGCTTTCTAGTAGATCTCATCGGATCATCCTTGCATTGGGGGCTGGCCAGCCCTCCCTCAGTCCCCTCCCATCTCTGGGCAAGTGAGGCAGCTTCCAGCGTGGTGGATGGACCTTGCCTGCTGAATCCGGGGGAGGCAAAGATGCTGTCTCGGCCATTGAAAAGACCTCATGAATTAATGAGTCTGGCCCCACTAAAAGACTCTTCCTAAATGAACATTAATAAAAAAGAAAATAGAGCCCAAGGAAGAGGTCACAAAGAGGATGGTACAGGGGCGGGGCTGAGCACGGGCCTCAGGGGAGGGTTCATGGAGAAAGTGGAGGTTGGAGGGAAGCCAGCGGGGACCCAGCCAGGCAGGGGGCGGGAGGAAGGGCCTGGCGTGGGGGGCGGCCTGAGCAAAGGTGCAGCGGCAGGAGGTGGTGCAAAGCCCAAAGTCTTCACTTGGCACAGGCTGGCTGGTGTTCGAGGCTGCCTGAGCCTCTTGTGCCTTAGGAAGCTCCAGGACACACACACACACACACACACACACACACACACACACACACACACACACACACCACACACACACTCTTACACTTGCACACCAAGGCCTTCTTCAGGCACCTGTGGGCTTGCCTTTGGCTGGGCTCGGCCCAGCCCAGCCTAGCCTCTAGAGGGTGTTTGGGGTCAGGAATGCCCATCCCCAGGGCAGATATATATCTATATCTTACTTATATCTTTTGTTTTGACATCACTTATGTTTCCCAATGGATCCAACCTCTCTAGATAACCTCAAGAACCAAAATATGTTCTCCAGGCTCTACTCTGGGCTCAGTTCTCTGTGTCTCTGTCTTTCTCTGTCTCTGTCTCTTTGTCTCTCTTTGTCTATCTCTATTTCTTTGTCTCTTTGTCTCTAGTTTCTTTCTCTGGCTCTCTGTCTTTCTCTGTCTCTATCTCTGTCTCTCTTTGTCTATCTCTGTCTCTGGCTCTCTGTCTCTATCTCTCTGTCTTTCTATCTCTGTTTCTCTGTCTCTGTCTCTAGTTTCTTTCTCTGTCTCTCTGTCTTTCTCTGTCTCTCTTTGTCTATCTCTGTCTCTGTCTCTCTATCTCTGTTTCTCTGTCTCTAGTTTCTTTCTCTCTCTGTCGTTCTCTGTCTCTTTGTCTCTCTTTGTCTATCTCGGTCTCTGTCTCTCATTCTGTCTCTCTCTGTCTCTGTCTCCCCTCTCTCTCTCTCTCTCTGCTTCTGTGTCTCTGTCTCTCCCTCTCTCCCTCTTTCTCTCCCTCTCTTCCCCCCCATATTTCAACAACCTGATGAGGGCATACTGCAGAAATTGTGTTTACTGGTTCTGTCAGAACAACCTCTAGCCTTGTCTAAGAGAGAGTAAGTGATCTACCCGGGGTCACACAGCCGGGCCTGACTCCTTAGATTGGCCACACTGCCTCTTGGAGGTAAGATTATTCCCAGTTTAGAGATGAGGAAACTGAGGTTCCAAGTGGCAAAGTGAGTATCGGTGATCTTACAGAAAGTATCAGAAGCACAAAGGTAATTTCAGTCTTTCCGAGTTTCTAACCAGCGCCCTCCATGCTATACCATAAGGTCAGGATGCCTTTTGGTGAATTCTCTAGTATTTTTTCAATGGACACTCCTTACTGGATGCCTCCTGCCTTCCAGGCCCTGTGCTGAAGCTTGTGTAAAGGTGAGCCAAAGGCAAAGTGTCCTGGATGTGGACTGGGATCCAGGCTCTGGCCGCTCCATCTTTTCTCCCCAGGGGCCTCCGCTCTGGCCCTCCCGGTCTCCTCCCGCAGCCTTCACTTCCTGTGCCATGGGCTCCTGCCAAGCTCAGCCACCTCCTCTCAATCTTAACTTGAGACCCTCCACCCCCATTTGAGTGAAGCCAGCGTAAATGGTGGAGCTTGAGAAGTGCTGGGAGCTAGAGGATGGCCTCCTCTCCCCTCCACGCCTGCCCCCTCCCTCACAGAGCAGATGCGTGAGGCTGGTGCTCCAGCCCGTCTGGGGGAGCTGCCTCAGCCTCAGCATCTTGTACAATGCAGCCCAGCCAGCCAGCCTGTTGAGATGTGTCCAGATTGATGACTTGCTATGTGTGAGAAGGAAAGGAGATAAGGAGGGGGGCTGGGGGGCAGATACATTCCTGAGCCGGCAGTGGGATCCGAGAACTCACCATCCCTCCCAGCTTCAGACGGCTGGCCAATCAGACAGAGGCTCCTTCTGTAGAAAGACTGAGGCACTTGGAATGGGGAAGCCTTCTCCAATCCCCCCTGTGACCCCGATGGGCCGGACCTCCCTGGGCCACTCACTCCATTTTGATAAGCCTCAGGTCCCCCTCCTTTAGATGAGGGTGGTGGTCACTGAGTCAAGTGCATCAATCCCTCCCCCCCACGCCATGCCTTAGAGTAAGATAGTGAGCTGTGACCCTTTAATAAAATGAGAAGCTATTTTAATCCATCAAGTCCATCAAAGACTTCAGACTTAGCGTGAAAAGCCTTTGATGAATTTCCGATGTCTTTGAATGCCATTGGATCATGTAAAATAATGCCCGACGGGAAGTCAGTTCTGATTGGCTGAAGGACTTGGGAATGCCCAGGGGTCTTCTATAAAATAGAAGCTCAGGGAGTCAAGCATAAAGCAGCTCCGCAGTGGGGCCCATTCCGGCAAAATCCCTAAGAAAAAAAATCCTTCGTGGGAGCAGAGGAAAGGAGATGAGCACGTTTCCCCCCTTTCCCTCCCTTGCCAGTGACCAGGGGAGACACACTTGAGCTTTGAAGGGTCTAGGGAGTTTTGAACTTCTCATCATCCCATCGGCGTGCAGAGCCCCTGAAGCTGCTGGCAGACGCATCCGCATCCACAGCCAGGGATAGACTAGACAGATTCGGATCCACAAGGAGCTAGCAAAGGAACTCTAAAAGGAGACCATCTTGAAGACTATAGCAAATGGGTTTCTCCTTCTTTACCATATCTGCTCTCTAGGCAGGATCCCAGCTTCCCCTGAATTCCATATGTACTTGGAGGAGTTACAGACTTTTGAGGAGGATGTTTTGTGACCACTCTTCTTACTGAACTATCTTAGGAAATCTTTTTAAAAAGTCATCAGGGTCTGGAGAACTAATTGATATCAATTGGTCATCATTGCAGGAGGCACGCTGGTGGAGATTTGTGAGCAACATAGCACTTGAAAAACACCCCCAGCCTCTCGGGGCTACCATTATAACCCCCAGAAGACTTAGCGGCTCTTCTCTGAAAACCCAAATTCGCTAGCCTGAGTAAAAGTTAGGGCAATCGCCCAGAATCAACTGGCGATAAAGCTCCCTACCCACCTCTTTAGGGAGGGCGAAGGACGAGATGTGTGTTTTTTGGACACAACCAGTTCAGGAATTTGTTTGTTTGACCATGCATATTTGTTAAAAGGGGCTTGCCGATTTGATTTGTTAAACCTGGGGAGCAAGTGCTTTGAGAATCTCCCTTCCCTTTGCTTTCATAAATGCTGTGGGTAAACACATTCAACACCCCAGATTCTTGGGACATTTTTCAGAGCCCTTGGGTTCAAATCTTCCCTATGACACTTAACCTACTGATTTTGGGTAAATAACTTTCCCTCTCTGGGACTCACCTTCCTCACCTAAAAAAAACAAGGAGGTCAGAGGAGGTCAGGCTGAATGGCCTTGGAGGTCCCTTAGGGCTCTAAATCCTTTCAAATTGACATTGAACTGTTAATGATTATTCTTTGTGTCCATTTCCCAACCCACCCAACTGAACGACAGACCATCTGGCCCATATTTCCTCTCCTTGTCTCCACAGGCATCATAAGAGACTGTCCAATGCTCTGCTGAAATCCAGGTAAACCAGACCTACAGCATTCCCCTGATGTACTAGTCTAGTAACCCTGTCAAGAAAGCAAATGAGATTAGTCTGGCATGACCTACTGTGAGAGAAGCCGGGCGGGCTCTTGGGGATCGCTGCTCCCTTTTCTAGAGGTTCCCTAACCATCCCTTCCACGGCGGAGTCTAGAATTCCACCACTATCAGTGCCAGCTTGCTTGTCCTGAGCATACAGGTCCCCATATTTTCCCAGTTTTGAGAATCAGAAAAACCTCCATTGTTCCCCAACCCTTGGGTGCCTGCTCCCATTCTCCAAAGGTCAACGAGTCACTGATGAGTAACCACCACATTCTCTTGCACCTTTGTCCACCTGCACCACCTCCTTTCACATTCGTAAGCACATAAAAACTGAGAGACACCTAAGGGAACTGCGATCCAACCCCATCCCAAGTAGTGAATCCTAACTATGGGTCCTCAGGTGGACTCCTCCAGTGCCAGGAAACTCCCTTCCTTCCAAAGTGGCCCATTCCTTTTTTTGGACAGCTCTAATCATATTAGATAGTTTTCCTCCTTCCTATTATCTTCTCTCTGCTGGACCCAGCTCTTCTCTCCCGGAGGCAAGAACAAGTCCAATCCATTTCCCACAAGACAGGCTTTCAGGCTTTCTTTAATGGCTCTCTTATTCTCCCTTGTTCCCTCCACTAATGCTAATCTGCACTCCAAACATCTTGTCTTGGCTACCTTCCAGCTTTCCAAGGGGATTCCTCAAATGTGATATCTAGAATCCTGCAGATGGAACTGGCCACAGCAGGGGACAGTGGGATTGGTACCTCCCTTGTACTTGACCAGGGGCTTCTGTTAATGTCCCCTAGGCTTATATTAGCTCTTTCAGTTACTGTCACTGATGAATCACAGTCAGCTTAGAATTCCCCAGAAGGTCTAAACCTTTTTATTTTTATTTGTTTTCTAGCTATAACTTTCTCTTTCTTTTTTTTTTCCCCTGAGGCTGGGGTTAAGTGACTTGCCCAGGGTCACACAGCTAGGAAGTGTTAAGTGTCTGAGATCAGATTTGAACTCGGGTCCTCCTGAATTCAAGGCTGGTACTCTATCCACTGCACCACCTAGCTGCCCCTAGCTATAACTTTCTTCACCAATATATTGCATTTGGGCAATTGATTTTTTTGAACCCAAGTCTGGACTTTACATTTTTACCTGTGAAATTGAATTAAATCACCTTCTACTCATTGTTTTAGCAAGGGGAAAAAAAAAAAAAAAAGAAATACTCATTGCTACCTCCAGGTGTGTCCCCCTCCACTCCCACCCTTGCTCCCACCTTCCCCGGGCCCAAGCTCTCACGTCTTACTGTTGCCATGCCATTGCTCCACGAAAATTAAGTTTTCACCAACTCCATGCAGATTATCCCCACTCATTCCCTAAAGCCCTCTTCACATACGTTGAAATCTTGGAAACAATAGCTACATTGAGGTTTTCTAGATTTCCCTGAGCCCGTGTGAGGGCTGCAAGCTTCTTTTTAGGACTGTGGGCTCAGGAATGTAATCTCTGCCTGCTTCCTTTTATTTCCTCCCCACTCCCTCACCTCCTGCAAGCCACTATCAGCAAGCAAGTCAGTCTCAGCCCCCTGATCACCTCCAGGTGCTCCCTCTCTCTCTGCAGACCAAGATCCCATTATGTCTGACCAGACAATTCCCAAACCACTCTGCTCAGGATGCCAGCATGCCGTGCTGGGGCTAGAAAAGTGGATCAGGTGTGCTCTTTTCCCTGCACGGGCAGAAGGAAGTCTCAATTTTGGCAGGAGGGAGGGAGGGAGGGGGCATAGAAAAGATCCAGACCAGGCAACCTAGGCAGATTTGGGGAGAACTCTTTCAGCTAAGGAGTGAGGGTTAAAGTTCACCAGTCCCCTGAGACTTGTCCCTCAAAGACCACTGCATCCCCTATGAATGGCGGCATCCAGTGGTGTCTTCTTGGTCTCCATTTCTCTTGCTCTTTCTGAGGCATTTGATCCAACAGTGTGGGCTCGCAAATCCTCCCTGGACATTGGTATCACCACTCTCTCCTGGTTCTCCTCTCAACCCAATGGCATCTTCTCGAGTGGCAAGAATGGCAGCTTTTTTTATCACTCACAACCATGGCTATCCTAGACCCTCTTCTCTTTTGTCTCCATATTCTCTCTTAGTGAGCTCAGCAGTGCTCCTGGACTGAGTTACCTTCTTTCTTCAGATGAATCCCAGGCCTCTACCTCCAGCCCTAGTCTTTCTCCTGAGTTCCAGTCCCCATCACCAGATACCCATTAGATGGTTCCAAACACATGTTCTCAAATTTAATGACATCCCCAACAGAATTCAGTATCTTTCTCTCATTTCCTATAGCAGTGAAATAGAGAAAGAGCAGACCAATGAGTTGTGTGTGCAATTTAAAAAAACTAGAAAAAGAACAAACTACAATCCTACCCATTTTCTAACTTTGATAGCACTATGGAGTAGACCACCATCTTCCCAATCACCCAGGCTGGCAGACTCAGTGCTGTCCCCACACCTTCATTCTTCCTCACACCATTTATTCAGTCAGTTTCCCAGTCTTGACTCTTCTTTTTTCATAATGTTTCTCTCACTCAGCCCCTTCTCTCTGGTGCTCATTCAAGTACAGGTCTTCATCAGCTCTCATCTTGATGAATGGAACCACTTCCTAATTGGTCTCCCTGCCTCCAGCCTCTCCCCACTCCCATCCAGCCTCCATAAAGGCAACAGGTTTTCTGAAGTTCAGAAGTAGACCATGGCACCCCTCATGTGGTTGACACTAGGGGCTCCCTCTGACCTCAAAGTCTTCCTTCCTCTGCTTGGCATTCAAGGCCATCTCCCTTTGCCCTCTGTGGGTTATTATTCATCCCTGCCTTGCACACACCCAGGGCTAGCATCTCCTCCTTTTTGTTTCCCGTAGATGACATTGCTCCCCAATTTCTGGGCTTTTGGACAGGCTGCTCTTCCTGCTTGGCGTGCCCTCCTGGGCGAGACTAAGAAGAAGGGACTGCCTAATAATCAGGCCCTCCCGAGTGCCTCCAGTGGAAAAGGTGTCTGGAGAGAGCAGTGAGTGCTCTCAGCTCCAGCGCTGCAGTGAAGCTGCTCATCTCCCTCAGCACAGGGATTTCCTTGTCACTCTCCTGCTCAAAAGCCTTCGGGGTTCCACAGGATACTCTGGCCTGGCATTCAAGGCCTTCTGCATTCAGCTCCCACTCACTCTGCAGCTTCATTTCTTATCAGTGGCCCCTCAGGAGCTGTCTTCTAGCTAGATGAGGCTCAGCTCTTGCCTGAGAAGTATGTGCTAAAAAGTCTCTGCAATGTCCTTAAAAGCCAGCATGAAGACTCCCTTTCATTGCAGAATCTTTCCCTTCCTTTCAGGCTAAGCCTAGAGGCTACTTCTTCCATTAAGCCTCCCTTGATTGCTCATCCCCACCCCCAGCTGAAAGCAATCTCCATCTCTCTAAATTTTTTCTTTCTTTCTTTCTTTCTTTTTTTCTTTCTTTCTTTCTTTCTTTCTTTCTTTCTTTCTTTCTTTCTTTCTTTCTTTCTTTCTTTCTTTCTTTCTTTCTTTCTTTCTTTCTTTCTTTCTTTCTTTCTTTCTTTCTTTCTTTCTTTCTTTCTTTCTTTCTTTCTTTCTTTCTTTCTTTCTTCCTTCCTTCCTTCCTTCCTTCCTTCCTTCCTTCCTTTCTTTCTTTCTTTCTTCCTTTCTTTCTCTTTCTCTCTTTTCTTTCTTTCTCTCTTTCTTTTCTTTCTCTTTCTTTCTTCTTTTCTTTTTCTTTCTTTCTTTCTTTCTTTCTTTCTTTCTTTCTTTCTTTCTTTCTTTCTTTCTTTCTTTCTTTCTTTCTTTCTTTCTTTCTTTCTTTCTTTCTTTCTTTCTTTCTTTCTTTCTTTCTTTCTTTCTTTCTTTCTTTCTTTCTTTCTTTCTTTCTTTCTTCTTCCTTCCTTCCTTCCTTCCTTCCTTCCTTCCTTCCTTCCTTCCTTCCCTCCTTCCTTTCTTTCTGTTATCCTTAGCCCCCCTCTGTATCAAACTTTTTCATGAACACTCTGGACCCTATGCTCCAGCAGACTAGATCATTTGGGGGGGCAGGGATTAGGCTTTAGGGAAATATTTCTGGGGTAGTAGAAGAGAATGGACTGGAGAGGGGAGAGAAAGCAAAGGCGAGGAAAGCCTGTGAGAAAGCTAGTGCAGGTGAGAGGAGAGGAGTGGCTGCGTGGTGATGCACTGGGGTCTCATCTTTCCCAAGAGCTAGCTAGCTCTGGGACCCTGGATGCCAAATAAATGTCTGCTGGTATACATAGTAGTCACTGAATAAATGTTTGCTGCTTGACTAAAGCTTTCCTAAGCCTAGACTTAATAGCTTGAACCCAGTTTCCTCATTTGTAAAATGAAGAAAATAACCATTGAACACTCCAACCCCAGGGTTGTTGTGAGGTCCAGTGAGATAATGTACAAAAACTGCCCATTGAGAGTGCCAAAGAAAGTCACTGCTGTTTTTGCCTCAGTATCCCCAGCGCCAGTCCCAGAGCCTGGCACACAGAAATTGCTAAAGAGATGAATGCTGAACAGAACAGAGCTGAATGGGAGACGAAGGGGACGCCTGACCTGTGCCCAGAAGGGTGGGATGGGAAGGGAAGCTTCCATTGTCGCCTCAGTGGCCGTCATGAGAAGCCCTAACATCACCATAAGGATGAGCCTGCCACAGACGACCCTCCATGCCAGTCTCAATGCCAATGCCAGGGAAAGCATTTGTGTTTTAATTCATAGCCACAGCTGTCCTACACCCTCTTCTCTTTTGTCTCCATACTCTCCTGGGATGGAAGGATGGCTCCTGCTCAGAAGCTTGAGCACCTACAGAGCTGACAGAACTCAGGGCACTGAGAAGTTAAGTGACTTGTCCAGGGTCATACAGCCATCAGAGATGGGACTTGAACCCCAAGGCCAGCTCTAACAATCACCATCATCACCACTGTCATCGCCACCGTCGCCACCATTACCTCACATTCACTAGACTTTAGCAAGCATCGAACATGCAATGACTCTTTTGGTCCTTACAACACAAGGGGAAGAAGATGAGGGGAACTGAGACTAGAAGAGGCTGCAACTGACTTTTCCCCAGCCAATGTGTGTCAGGGTCAAGATTCAAGCCTGGATTTTTTTCTCCTGCATCCAGCTGTCTCTCCCATTTCTAGCTTTTCAGGATGAGGAAACTGAGGCTCAGAGAGGGAATGGGGTCTGTCCAAGATGGCAATGGTGAGGATCGGCCCCTTAGCATCCTGCGCTCCGTCCCTCACTGCACCAAGCCATCATGGGGGTAGGAGTGGAGCTGTGAGGGGGTCCCCGCAATAGGAAGAGGCTCTAGCCCCAGAAGGATAGGCCAAGCTTCTGCAGGAGCAGTGGAGCTGGGTGTGGGTGTGGGCATAAGTGGGTGGAGGGCAGGTCACGGGACAAGGGTGGGGTGAGTTTCTATTTCTTTCCTCACCCTGAAAATCTTTGTGCAGAATGACAAGCCTGGTTTTCCTTGTGGGACTGAGCCAGGGATCCGAGCTCTGGGGCCACAGGGAGCCTGGCCGCTGTTTGGGGCATCTGGTGCTTTCTAAAAGGACCTGGGAGGACAAAGCATTTGCCAGTGTCATAGTGAGTTGGGGGCCGAGCCATGACTCCAACTCAGGCTGAAACGAGAAAGGGTCAAAGTCCCTCTGGAAAGCCCTTCCTAGTTATGTCGTGGAGAAGGTTGGAAAGCTCTGGATTGGGAGGGAGGGAAGGCCCTAGGATCTGCACCTCAAAGGAGACCCACTTTGTGGATGGGTCAAGTGAGGCATGTAGAGGCTCTCAGGTCATAGGAGAAGCGAGGACCTCCAAAGCTGGGGAGCCCGGCCCATCTCTGAGCAGGAATCTCTCCCTCAGCCTCCCCAACTTAAGCCCAACGCGAGGGGAACCTATCAGTCCCATGGCCCAACATCTGAGTCTGGATTCCAGGACCAGCCCTTTCTACCCCTAGTTGCTGAGGGACAGTGGGACTGAGAGCGAGCAAGCGAGCTGAGCACTTGGAGTTAGGAGGCCTGGACTGGGGCCAGTCTCCTCGTGGGCCCTCGGCGCCTGAGGAAAGGCTGAGAGGGAGGCGGCTGAGGGATGCTGAGTAATATGGTACCCCCTTCACAGTGGGCAGAGGGGAATCAGGCCACCGCCTGCCCACCTGCCTGTCTGACACTGGGAAACGTCCCGCCTCCCGGGGCTTCAGTTCCCTTCTCTGTAAAATGGGCACAATGAGACCGGCATAAAGTATCTCCACTGGAGACTCCAACTCCGTAAACATTAGTGGGTGCCAAGGGTGCTCTGTGATTATAAAACCTGATAAGCACAGAATCATTTCCCGCTTTTGTAGAGGAAGCTTCCTTCTCCCTGTCCCTCAGGGCCTGGACAGCCCCCAGGGCTGGCCCGCCTAGGGGAGGCCTCCCAGACCCAGTGCTGCTTGATATTAGATGGAGCTATTCTCCAATCTGCCTCCACCCTGGGCAGCCCCCTCCTCTGCCAGCCGCCTGCCACCTCAGAATCTCGCCCCAGCCACGGAGATCAGAGTCGGAGCCACTCGGGGCCTCCCTCCCTCCTTCCCCCTGCATCTCAGATGCCCATGGAGCCGGGGCCACGCCTGCTCTGGGCTGGCCTTCGAGGCCTCCAACGGGGCTCAGCGTCAACATGTCTTTTGTCTCTTAGGAATGGGCGGCCTTAATCCCATAATAATTTTCTAATGCTTTTCATACTCCCGTCACTGGCAGTTAAGTCAAAACTTGGCACGAGACGACTGATGCATCACACCAGGCGTTGCACAACCAACCTGGCGAGCGAGAAGGGGAGAGAAACTCTGAGGAGCCAAGAAGGAGCTCGGCCTATTTTTAGCCTCCCAATGCGTTGTCCCCCCCCATCAGCCAACAAAACAAATATTTATTTTTATTCTTAAAAGGGCTTGGAGGGCTGGCTTTACAACCTAGAACAGAAACTCTCAATGGGGGGGAGGTGGCCTCTGGTCCCACAGAGACCCCCGTCACATCCCCCGGCTCTCAGGCCGGCTCCTGGCCCCTCCACTTGTGGCGGACACACCGGCTTCACAACCTTGGAGAACTCCGATAAAACCTTAGCGTTGTGTTGGCCCCCATCCAGAAGTTACTGAATAGAGTTTATCAGGAGCTTTCTGCCCTCAAGAGGCAAGAGGATAGGAAAGGACTGGACTTAGAATAGATTGCTCACTGGTAAGCACAGTAAGTGTGAGCCCCAGTCAGCAAGGACTGAGAGGAGAGCCCCCTCCCCACATCCAGGTACAAACAAGGGATGTCTCCATAATGGGAGGGAAGCTGGGAACTGAAAGACACATCAGTGATGGGGAGGGGGGAGCTAAAATAATAGGCCCAGGGAGGAGAGACCCGGGTATTTTGAAGGCTCACCCACTTCTCCTGGGACTCGGGTGGCGGCCTCCAGCAGCCACGCACCTGGTTCACCCAGACTTCCTCCCCAGACGGGCACCCTTCGCGCCTCCCCTCCACTTGCCCCAGCCGACATGACTCAGGAGCTCTTGGCACTGGCCAGACATGGGACGCCTCAAACGCTGCTATCTCTTCATCTTGCTGCCGTGACCCAAGAACCCTTACCTGAGGCTGCTGCCCCGGAAGGAAACTAGAGCCCTACGGGGAATCGGGGAGAGCTGAACTTGCATCTTGCCCCAGCCACTGGCAGGTGGTATAATCCTGCATAAATCACCTAAGCGTTTCCATCTATTTCCTCATCTGTGATAATAGCAATCGCCTCCCAGGGCCGGGAGGATCAGAGGAGACAACATGTGTGTGGAAGGCAATCTCTACAGATTCTAGTGACTGACGCCCTTCTCTGATTTTGCTCTCATCCCTCTGCCAGTAAGTCCTGCCCTCAGACTCACGGCACCAGGAGAAAAGGGGTCGATTGTGAGAAAACACACTGGCTAGCACTTAGACCCCCACAAACGCTTGTTGGCTGACTCCCCTCAAAAACAGGAGTCCACCATGTATACATATAATGTATTTAACTTATACTTTAACGTATTTATTATGTATTGGTTAGCTTACCATCTGAGGGAGGGGTGGGGAGGAGGGAAAAGTTGGAAGAAAAGGTTTTGCAGTTGTCAATGCTGGAAAATTACCCCTGCAAATATCTGGTAAATAAAAAGCTATAATAAAAAAATAAAAGTTAAAAAAAAGGGGGAGCCCACAGTATTTTGGCTAAGTAGCTTCTGCCTGCCGTATCCTCCCCTCAGTTAAAAAAAATTGCAGTCCCTGCAAATTCCACTGGGCCGATAGGACCCTTATAAAACATCTATTCCACTATTCACAATGTAACTACATGCTGCACCCCCCGGGGTGTCCAGATATAACCTCATCCCCTTTCCCCAGGACTAGAGCAGTAGCCTCCTGACGGTCTCCCCACGCCCAGCCTCGCCTCTCCTACTCATCTTCCTGATTTTCCTGAAGCACAGATGTGACCCTGACCATGTACCTTCTGCGGACTGGCTCCCTGTTGGGCTTAGGATGCAGGACATGATGCTCTTTTCGCCATTTAAAGCCCTTCCTAATCAGGTGTTAGCAGACCTATCTGGCCTTTCCTCAGGTTCTGTCCCCTCGTCCATTCTGGCTTCTATTTGAATTGGCTGATTGGCTGTTCCTCGTGCGGGAAATCCGGGAGTACTCTTCCCCCTCAGCCCCACCTCTTGGAACTCCTCCATCCCACCGTGAGGCTCAATTTAAGCATCATTTTCCTCCAAGTTGTTAGTGACCCTCAATCATTAAGCACTCACTGATCTGTGAACGTTGGAACGAGGAATCTGAGTCATGGGACTAGAGCTGGAGAGAGTGGGGCGGGGGAGACTTTAGAAGCCATCTCAACTAAAGGCCAGGAAAGGAGAACCTAAAGTGAGTGGTGGTCCTCTCCAGGTCACTGCCCAGCAAACAGTAATCAAGGGAGGGCCACTGACTCAGAGACCCTTTCCACTTGGTGGGTACACTGCAGAGCTAGCTGCCCTTGCGGGCTCTGAGCTGGGTTCCTCAAGGCTTCTTGTGGTCTGCATAACTTATTGCATGTGGACCCCAGGGGCAGTGGAGCTCCGTGCCAAGTGTCTGTGGTCAATCAGGGTACAGAGAGTCAAGCTACAGCTGCCCACTTAACTTCCTTCCATGCTCTCTCTCCAGAGAGTTCCAAGACTATTGGCTGGGCGTGCTTTCTTGGGTCAGCAACCCTGTCTCTGCATGTCACCGATCACCCACGCCCACCCGAGAGGCTTCCCCGGGAGTCTGAATGATGGAGGCCTGGGATAGCCTGTCTCCAAGCACACAACTTGGAACTCATGACTGGCCAGTAGCAGGACTTAAGAACTAGGTGAGTTTGGGCTGCCCACAGATCACTTTAATGCCAGGTGAGGGTCAGATACGAGAGTCAAATCCTTCCAGCGATGTGACCAGGATACACCGCGGAGCACTGTTACTCACTACTGCTGGTCCCTACAGAGGAAGGAATATTTGGAGAGCCCTGTGGAGATTTGAGAAGGCTGTCCTTGGAGGACCCGGAGACTTTAGTGTTCAGCTGACGGGCACTCTGCTAGTACAATGCGGTCCTTTCCCCACTCCCAGCTTAGCACATGTGTGGCCCTCCACAGGTAACACCTTCACTTTTGTAGGAGACAGCACGTAACCAAGGGCTCCAAGGGGCTGATCCCATTTCTCGCTCCAAAGAAGCTAATCATAACTACCATTTATAGGCTTTAAGGTTTGCAAAACGCTTTCCAATTTATTCCTTAATCTGATACTCTTGACAATCCTGGGAGATAGGGTCCATTATCCCTGCTCTGAGGCCCCTCCATCTGATGTCTCCTACTTTAAGCTTCCTCCCACTCTTGATGTCCCCTGTACTAAGGCCCCCCAGCTCTGAAATCCCCTGTACTAAGGCCCCCCAGCTCTGAAATCCCTTGTTCTAAGGCCCCCCAGCTCTGAAATCCCTTGTTCTAAGGCCCCCCAGCTCTGAAATCCCCTGTACTAGGGCCCCCCAGCTCTGAAATCCCTTGTTCTAAGGCCCTCCATCTCTGACACTCCGTGTTCTCTGACCCTCCCAGTCCTCTCATCCCAGCCTCTTTCTCCCTCTCCCTTTCAATGACAAAATCTTCGGTGCTTCGGTTTCCTGCTGATGCTTTCGTTCCCACGTGCAAATAGCCCTACAGGATTCTAGGCAGCGTTTCCTGCTGACCGAATGGCCTCGCTAATTAAAGGCATGGCGCTGCATTAGTTAACGCAGCAGAAGAAAGTGTTTATTATGCTTGGGGTTTGTTCCTCTGCCAGTTTAAGTGTGACAGTCACAGGGTCCCTGCCTGACCCAGAAAAAGGCTCCCACGTCGGCCTTGAAGGATACTCCGATGCGTGCTTGGTGAGCCAGGTAACGCCTCCAGGATTGTCCCTATTTTATAGGAAGCTGACTGGCTGTCTCTAGGACACAGAAATAGGCTGAAACCAAGTCTTCCCTCTCCCAGCAACCCGCTTCATGCAATGCACAGGGGCCCCCTGTCTTTGAGAGGTCATTTAGTCCATCCCCCTGCCACAGTGCTGCCCCTTTCCCCCAGTGCATAATTATGACGGGTTCCTGAGGACTAATGTCCTGGGGGAGCAGAAAGTGACCTGACAGCCTTATGCTGCCTCAGAGACAGGGCAACCACGTGCGCTCAGGATCCCACATTTCCAAGCTCCGGGCTACTCTCAGGCTTCAGAGCCAGCTCGGAGCTTCCCCATCCCCACTCCCCTAGGGAAAACCTGCCCGTGAACGCCAGTCCTGGCAAAGAGCTTGGATCCAGGCTCTGGAAGCTGATGGGATCAGAGGAAAATAAGAAGGGATCACCCAGAATGAGGGAGGAAAGGAGAAGGTGACTGGCTCCATGGAAGACATGGGACTGACCACCCAGATGCTGGCTCTATCAGGAAAGGAACCTCATGGACTGGGCTGAGAAGAAAGCATGAACATCAGAGCTAAGAGGGTCTGAGGACAGGGGATGGCAGAGCTGGGAGGGGGCTTCGAACAGGGGATGGCAGAGCTGGGAAGAGCCTTAGAACGGGAAATGTAAAAGCTGGGAGGGTCTGAGTACAGGGGATGTCAGAGTTGGGAAAAGTCAGTTAGATCCTCTCCTCCAGCCTAATAATTGTTTTAGGGGACAGAGAAACCGAGGCAGGGCTAAGGGCAAGGACTTACCCAGAGTCACCCGTGTCTGAGTAAGTGACTGAGGGTCTGGCACTTGGGCCAGCCTGTGTGCCAGAGGTTGAGGGCGGGGCCAGGCGGCTGTTCTGGCTACATCAGGGGCCGGGCCAGCTGCCAGCTACCCCCAACCACAGGAACCCCACATCCCGATCGAGGAACTCAGCTGCGGATTTGGCTTTGGCCGCTGCCCCAGAGGAGGGGGTAAGGCGGAGGGGGGGTGCGCTGCGCCTCCAGGGAAGGGAAGGAGTCCAGGCCTGGAGGTGGGGGCCCTTCTGTGTCTGCCCTCTGACTCCTTGTCTGCCATGGACTTTCCCAGACAGGGAGATCAAAGGGGTCCCTAGCTTAGGACCACACTTGGAACCAAAGTAAATAGAAGCCCTGACCATAGCTGACGTCACCCATGGGCCTGGAGAGCTGCTGCCCCCTCCCCTCCCCCTACGCTCCCCACTGCCTTCCTGGGCTGCCTAAAGCAACAACACACTCGTTCCTCTGACACCAGGGCCTGTGGGCTGACTCAGGGGCCCGGGGGTGGGGCTGGCCAAGGGGAAGGGGTGGGGAGGGACATCTGGAGGACCCAGAGGCTATAGCGGCTTCACTATGGGCGGCTCATGGCTCTTTTCTCAGCTACAACTAATTCCACCCAGAATCCCTCCCAGCTCACATTCCCTGTTCTAAGGCCCTTCTCAGCCCTGATCTTCTCTGTTCTGGGTTCCAGCTGGGACATTCCCTGTTCTAAGGGTTCTCCCTGCTTGGATAATCTGTATACTAGATGTAGCCCCTGTCCCAAGGCCCATTGGTACAGGATCCTCTCCTTGCTGGTGGACGCGAAGGCCCCGTTCTATGTAGGGGGAGGCCGTTAGTGAGAGTTCTGAGTTTTGCCAGTTCCCTTCAGGGGCTCATAGAATTTGGGGTGCTTTTTTTTACACTTCGAGTCAAATCTCTGCTTTATATCACTTTGGGAGCTTCCAGCTCACAGCTTGGAGGGAGAAGATACTATCCCACACAGGTTGGTGAAAGAGAAAAAACTCCAGGGAAACATGAGAGGAGCTACAGGCATGGGCATCATGTCCCTATTCCCAGCTTCACAGCCTAGAGACTTCAGGGAGGTTCCTTCCCTTTGGGGAAGACACAGGATCTTTGCCCCTTGAGAACAAAGTAACTCAGCTCCATAGGGGAGAGTTCTACATGAAGCTGGGTGGGAATAGGGACAGGATGGAGACGCCCGCAGCTCCTCTCATATCTTCTCCATCTTAGGGGATGTCGCACCCTCTCACAGTCAGGACGGTGAGTGCACTTACTTAAGCATCTGGTGTGTAGCAGACCCTAAGTCAAGCCACAAAACAGGACAGGTGTGAACGGTGCTTTTGGGAGGAAGGCAGAGCTGAAATCAGCGTAATTCTCACTTGGAGAGACCAACAGAGGTTTCTTGGAGGGGGTCTTGAAGGAAAGAAAGGCTTACAACCATCAGTGGGCAGGGGAAAGAAAGGAGTCCCAAGCATGAGCACTGCTCTGCACTCTCACACTTGGACTCCGTGTGGCCAGAGACAGAATTAATCATTTTCTAGTAATTCATCTAGATGGGATGGGTCCAATAATGAGTGCTATTCAAAGTGGAATGAATGAGCAGTTCCCTTTAGGAGGGAGTTCTCCAGTCCTGAAAGTATTCAAGTGAAGGCTGGACCATCAGTCACAGAGATTACTGGTCAGAGCACCAGCTGGCCTCCACAATCCGGATCTGAGATCCTGGGATTTCTCAGGAATCAGGCTGTAAATGTTTGATTTAGGAGACTAAGAGAGTTGAATAGCTCAGGGAAAACTCCAAAGTGTGGAGAGCTCAAGAACCATGCAATGGAAAGGATCTTTGGCTCCGGTGGAAAGAGGCTGAAGAAGCAGATGCTTCCAGGGTGGGAGTGACGAGTTCTGATTTGGGCACCTTGAATTGGAGATATTGATAAACCACCAGAGAGAAGGAGTGTCCAGCAGGCTGATGGAAATCAGACTGGAACTGCCACATCCATATCTGGGAGTCCTTTGTTCAGAAGTGTTTGCTGAACCTTTGGAGGCAGGTGAGATTCTCAAGGGAAAAAGGATAGAAAGAAAAGGAGGAAATGTCCTTTTGTGGGGGACACCCACATATGGAAGCAGCAGAAGGAAAAAGAACTAATGGGAAAATGGAGAGTGGTCTGGTCACTGAAGGAAGAGAAACTCAGGAGACTGGCATGTCCTTACAGAGGAAGAAGAGAATAAATATTTCAGCATGATCTTTCAGACGTGACTAGAAAATAAGAGGTCAGAATGAAAGGTTACTGGCTTTAACCATGGATCACCTTGGCCAAGGTAACTGGTGAGCTTCAGTAAGGCAGGGGGGTGGGCAACCAAATTGTAAGGAGTGGGAAATGAGGAAAATGAGGTATATCTGTGAGTTTGGACATAAGAAAGAGAGAGAATAATAGCATAAAGGAAGCTCTGTCCTCTTCTTCTCCCCCTTCCCCTCCTCCTTTTCTTCCTTCTCCTCCTCCCTTTCTTCTTTCTCCTCCTCCTTTTCTTCCTCCTCCTCCTCCTCCTCCTCCTCCTCCTCCTCCTCCTCCTCCTCATCCTCCTCCTCCTCCTCCTCCTCCTCTTCCTCCTCCTCCTCTTCTTCCTCCTTCTCTTCTTCTTCTCCTCCTCCTCTTCCTCTTCCTCCCCCTCCTCCTCCTCCTCCTCCTCCTCCTCCTTCTCCGTCTTCTTCCTCCTTTTCCTCCTTCTCCTCTTCTTCCTATTAACTCTTCTTCTCCGAACACTCTGAACACATTTGAAAGCAATCACACTTGGATGGAACAATCAGAACTAGGTATGGTAGGAAGTCTGAGCTGATTGGGTGTGTGATGATGCAGTGGTGCCTTGAGGAGCTTGTATTAAAGCAGGGGTGGGTTCAGAGCCAAGACAGGACAGTTGGCTAAAGGAAAAGCGGCAGACAAAAGAGCAGGGGCAGAGAACTCTGAGGCCACTGGCTCTCCAAGACTCTCAGGGCAGAAGACTTGGGCTAGTACCACAGCTTTACTACCTCCACAAGGAATGAGGGAACATCCAAGAAAAGATTTCATCTCTTCCTTTACCTATCTGGCTAACAGCAGGAACCCTAATAAATCTGGCTTTTTTGGGGAAGCAATTGGTGTTAAGTGACTTGCCCAGGGTCACACAGCTAGGAAGTGTTAAGTGTCTGAGATCACATTTGAACTCAGGTCCTCCTGACTTCAGGGCTGGCGCTCTATCCCTTGCACCACCTAACTGCCCCCCAAATCTGGCTGTTTTTATCCAAAACATTTCCAGGACTCAAGCAGAAGGCCGTGGGTTAACTAAAGATAAATCTCAGTATAAATTAAGATAGAATCCAGCCTTTGTTTAAATGTTAGCAATTTTCCTATCTGGGGCTCAGAGCCCTTGTATTTGTAATCCTAATTTCCCATTACTATAAACTCCCTATGGGCCGCTAGGTGGAGCTATAGTGCATAAAACACTGGGCCTAGAGTAGAGGGGACCCGAGTTCAAATTGCATCTCAGACACTTACTGGCTACATGACTTTGGTCAAGTCACTTATTCTTATTTGCTTCAGTTTTCTCATCTGTAAAATAAGCTGGAGAAGAGAAAGGCAAATTGCTCAAGTATCTTTGTCCAGAAAACCCCAAATTGGGTCACGGAGAATCAGACATGGGTGAAACAACGGGACAACATAAACTCCTTAAAGCAACGGAGGAGGGAACCACGGGACCTGAGAGGCCATTCTATTTCTCTCCCTGCCTTTCTAGGGAGCCATCACTGCATAAAGTCATCACATCATGGAACCTTATCACGAAAGTCAGGCTTAAAGCTCATAATAGCCCTATTGGGTGAACCCTGCAGGCTTTCGTTGTACAGAGTTGAAGTGACTTGCACAGAGTTAAGAAGTGGCTGGGATGGGAGTCTGATCTCAGTATTACTAACTCCTGCCCCAGCTCTCTCTACTGTACCATACTTTCCTAACAAGCTTCAGCATGTCCCAACCATAGGTCTGTGCAATTTTGAGTTCTCCGAATTTACATTTTCCTCAAACAGGAATCACTGAGAAATTGATGTCAGCCTGAGGAAAGGTCATTTGTCCTGTTCCCCAAGGAGGGGATTTACCCTTCTTTTATCAGGGACTCAGGTGATAGTTTAAAAGATCTATTCTCCTAACTGGGAGAGAAAGCCAAAACACTGGGGGTCAGCCTGAGTCAGGCTGGTTCAATGGACCAAATCTTTTAAGATGGAATTTAATGGGGATAAATAACACTTTACATTTTGTGGGCAGAGACAGGTAAAATGGGGAGAAGTCACAGAGACCAGTTTTGGCTCTAAGTTAGTAAAACTTTTCCAGTAGTCGGAGCTGTCCCAGAGGAATAGTGGCTGCCTTTGGAGGCAGCAAGAAAACCACTTGTCAATTATAGCATGTGAATGTGATGGAATAGTATTGTTCTGTAAGAAATCACCAGCAGGATGATTTCAGAAAGGCCCGGAGAGACTGACATCAATTGATGCCGGGTGAAATGAGCAGGACCAGGAGATCATTGTACACGGCAACAGCTCGACTCTAGGGCGATCAATTCTGATGAACATGGCCCTCTTCAACAATGGGATGATTCAAACCAATTCCAATTGTTCAGTGATGAAGAGAGCCATCTACATCTGTGGGAAACTGAGTGGGAACCACAACGTAACATTCTCACTCTTTCTGTTTTTTGCTTTCATTTTGTTTTCTTTCCCAGTTTTTTTTCCTTCTTGATCCGATTTTTCTTGTGCAGCAATTATAGGATAACTATAAATATGTATAAATATTTTGGATACAACATATACTTTAAGATATTTAACATGTAAGGGACTACCTGCCATCTAGGGGATGGGGGGAAGGAGGGGAAAATTTGGAACAAAAGGTTTTGCAAGGGTCAATGTGAAAAACTTACCCATGCATATGTTTTGTAAACAAAAAGCTTTCATTAAAAAAAGAAAAAGAAAAGAAAACCACTTAGTCATAGATATAGTGAAAGGAACTAGGCACCCCCTGAGCTCCATTCTAGCCCAGAGATTGTATGCTTGTTTCATTGCTTGGAAGGGGTGGGTAGCTGTCTACATTTCCATCACGGGCACCCCAGGGTCTGTTTGATTGACTCTCCTCTCTGGCTAGAGGGCTGATGAGCCAAGTGCCAAGTTCCTCCTAATGCTTTCCTTGATAGAAAGTAGAAATTGGACTCAACTCACTCTACATCTGCTCTCAACTCCATGCAACAAGATGCCCCTGGACTGGGTACCCTTCGGTGTCCGGGAACAAGATGCCCCTGGACTGGGTACCCCTCAGTGTCTGGGAATAATTTACCCCTGGACTGGTCTCCCTCGATGTCTGGTCAATCTTCTCTCCTGCCTCCTTTTATATCTGGACTCCCACTGTAGAGTATAATCTCCTTGAGGGCAGAACTGCCTTTCTTTTTATTCATTCATTCATTTAATAAATGTTTACTGGATTGAATTGGCCCTCTGCCAAACTGACCTCCCTAGGGACCAGCCAAGAGGTATGACTCAATCTTCTTAGTCAAGCACAAGATGTTTCCTGGGTGACACTGTTTGCCTTTCATCCAATGATCAAAAGTTCTATTAATGAGGGAAAGGAAAGGGGAAACCCCATTTCTCGGCGCATAGATAATCCCATGAGGCACAGTGTCCCCTGTAAATGAATTTATAGGCCCGAAAACCTAGATTGATAAATATAAGGTTTATTGTAGAAATTTGGAAGTGGAGCTCAGTTAGAAAGATGCCAGGGCCGAAGGTGGCCGCTGGGCGGGCAGGAACCCTTACATGGCTGGAAGGATACCATGTGCTGGCTGGGAGGGCTCCTGCAAAGAGGGCGTTCCGGCTCACCTCTTTTATACCCAAAAGATTGTGGGCGGTTCCAAGTTCTTGGCGGGCTTTTCAGTTAGCTGGGGAAGCGGAGCAGATAGTGGGGGCTGGGCCCAGATATTCAAAGGGTGCCTTTGACCAGGATTTGTGAATCAAGGTCAGCCATGGGTTGGGCAATTAGAAAGGAATCTTAAAGGGACCTCAACCCCATCACTATGACCTCCTCAGATTGATTAGGGGCTGTTCACTTGTTGTGATGTGGTTATGGGGAAACTCCTGAACACCTAGTATATTTGATTGATTGAGAATCTTCATGCAACTATCCAGCCCCAGCCACAGAGCCTGGAACCCAGTGGAATAAGTTCATATATGTCTTCGTTTTGCCTTGTGCTGGTTCAAAGAAGAAATACTGGATGAATGACTTTGGTTCTTCTTCCTCTTTCCTCTTTCTTCTATTCCTCCTCCTCCCTTTTCTTCTTCCTCTTCCTTTTCCTCCTCATATTTTCCTTTTTGTCTTTTCGTCCTGTTTCCTCCTTCTATTCTCTTCCTCTTTTTCCCCCTTCACATTCTTTTTCCTTTTCCTCTTCCCTTCTCTTCCTCTTCCTTCTCCCCTTCATATTCTCCTTTTCCTCCCCCTCCCATTCTTCTCCTCCTCCCTTCTCTTCTTCCTCCTCCCCCCATCTCCTCTTACTGTGCCTTCTGCTTTTCTTCCTCTCCTCCTACTCTTGAGCCACCGCTTCCCTCCTTAACCTCAGGAGAGCTATAGAAGCAGGTCAGTGCTGCCTCTGACCACACTCCTTGGGCGCAGCCCTGGTTCCTGCTACTGCCTCATCAGCCCCGTCTGTGGTTTGCTGAGCTCCTGTGGAAACTTCCCCACCCAGAGGCTGGGCCTGTGTGTGTCACACATACTGTTTGTTCAGGCAGCCAAGAGCCCACTCTGGTCAGACGGCCATGACCCCCCGAGCGGGGTCTGAGTCACTTCCTGACTGGGTTCATGCATAGACTGGGGTCACCCAAACATGGGCTCCTTGAGCTCACAGAATCACCAAAGTTCAGGCCTGGTCAGACCTGACAGGCCTTCCACCCCAACCACTGCTTTAGTAGAAACTCCCACTAGAGCATCCCTTTCAAGTCATCATTTGGCCTTCCTTGATGGGAAGCTGCCCGCCTCCTGAAGCAGGCCTTTGCATTTGGGGATGCAGTACTACAATCTGAGGGGATCTTCCATATAAATATTAGACCAAAATCCACCTCCAGACCCTTCCCCTCACTGCCATTGGTTCTATTCTTGGAGCCCAAGAATTATTTAGCTTCTTAAAAGGGGGGAATCTCCTCTACTCCACGAGAGATAGCACCCTCGATTGGGTGGGGGGATCTGAATTGTGAGCCTTGTTCCCCGTGATGTGTTCACAGTCCATCCTGAAAGCTCAACTCAGATCTCAGGAATAAGGGTAAGAGCGGTGACTCCCAGAGCCCCCCACTTTCTGGGCAACGGCCCACTCGGGAACAGCGGGAGCTGTCTCCTCACGTGCTCTAATCCCCCCCGCTGGGTTTGTAATTGATTTCTGTGAGCTCTGTTTGCTCCAGTCTGCTTCTCAGGGACCCCTTCCCTAGGCCGGGTTTCCCAGCTTCTGCTCTAACTTGTCCGATTTTTGCCTCCAGAGCTCAATCTCATTATTTTCTTGCTTCATTTCTTCCATCCTCCCTTGGAAGCCCATCGGCCAAGCAAGGCTTCCTAGTCCCTTGGAGGGAAAGCGTTGCACCTTTCTACTTTCTCTTAACCTGGAGAGTTGTAACTTTCGGTCCACCAGGCAATCAACAAACCTGGCGGACGAGGCGCCTGTTCTCCAGGAGCTCTCAGGGGGGCCAGACAGGGGCAAACAACAATCTGCATACAAAATACTTACGAGGTCAACCGTCAACAAGAAGTTATTTAGCACTGACTGTATCCAGGCCATGCGGATACAAAGTGGCAGAAACCCACAAGCCCCCAGGGCACCAAGGGAAACAATTAGATACAATGCATCTCACACAGGATACATTGTCCCAGGCGGCAGAGGGGAGGTTCCAGGGCTGGAGCACGAGGGACTTTCGCCGGGACTGGAAGGAAGGCGGGAGGCAGAGACGAGCGAGAGCAGTCCAGACTCAGAGAAGGGCTCCAGCCAATGTGGAGTCAGCCGGTGCGTCTTGACTGAGCAGCAGCCGAGGCCAAGGTCATTAAATGAAAGGGGGGGGGGGTAGGGGAGAGGCGCTGAGGTGTGAGAAGACCGGAGGGCTGCACGGTGCGAGGGGCTTTAAAGGCCAGACAGAGCTTATATTTCGTCCCGGATGGGACTGAGAAGGAGCCACTGAGTAGGGGGAGATCCGAGTTTAGGAAGAGCAATTAGCCAAGTGGTGGATAAACTGGGGGGAGGAGGGGCTCCAGGCACAGGGGACGCCGGGTCCTCACCTGGGAGGGCCCAGAGTCAGGGAAGAGATGATTAAAGCTGGGGGGTGAGTGGGGTGATGAGTCTGGGTCTGGGAAAAGGGCGGTGTCACTGGCCCTGTTTATGCGGAGCTCCAGTCCCTGGACTGGGACTTTGCCTCTGGGCCAGTTCTGTCCCCACCACGCTCTCCGATGGGACACCTAGCGCTTGGCTGGACCTCCTGAAGTTCTGGTGGGGCAGATAGCTCTTGCTCCTCTCCCTCAGCCTTGACCCCCTTCTCCCGCTGGCCTGGACCTTGCTCTCTCCTCAGGCCCTGCCTCTGCACCCCCCTCCCAGGGCTCAGGCAGACCTCTGGGAATCAGCGGAGCTCCCCTGGACTTCTCCTCTACTGCTTGGATCACCAGGTGCAGTCATGGCACAGCAGCTAGGGGCCACATGATTCCAGACTTTGGGGGAGGGGTTGGACCAGACTTCCAGGGTCCCTCCCAGCCCTGACCTCCCCTGTTCTAAACTCCCTCGCAGTCCCAAGATGCTTTTTCCCCCTTGAGACAATTGGGGTTAAGTGACTTGCCCAAGGTCACACAGCCAATAAGTGTTAAGTGTCTGAAGTCATATTTGAACTCAGGTCCTCCTGACTTCAGGGCTGGTGCTCTCTCCACTGCCCCACCCAGCTGTCCCTCAGATAAGCCTGTTCTCAGGGAACTTCCAGTCTGGGGCCAGGAGAGGAAGAGCAGGCCTAGAAGCCCACCCTCTTGGAGCTCCTGGGATCAGGAGAGATGTCTGTAAAAGTGGGTGGTTTGGTTTATTCAAGCAAGCCTCCCCAGCCCATAATCTTAGGCTTTTAACAGTGGTTTTCCTAAAGTGTGAGCTAGGAACCCTTGGGGTCCCCAGGATTTTTTCAGAAAACCTAACTGGGTCAAAATGATTTTCATAATGAAACCCAGATACTTTAATTTTTAATAGAGCAAATACTGAGACACAGAACTAACATGAACAGAGTTCCTTGAAGTGGGATCATTACCAATTGTGGAGAATGCAAAAAGGGTCCTGAGACCTTTTGAGAACTGCTGCTGTAAGTAAATGTAGAAAGTCCTGAGCTCCCTGAGTCATGAGGATTCTGGGCCTGGGCTTTGAAGAGGAGGGAATAAAACAAGCCTCGATGAGTTGGTGAAGGTACAGTGGGAGAGAGGCAAGACAGAGACTCAGGAAGCCCAGACTGGTGCTCTATCCAGACCAACTAGCTGCCCCCCATCATGCTCTTCTTTGAAATGAAGGGCAAACAGCCGCCTGGCCCAGGTGCAGTGTTTGGCCCAGCAGTGCCCTTCTTTTCTTCTTCTTCTACCCATCGACCCAGTCCCCATGGTCCACCCTCAAATGAGTACCGCTCTCTCTCCATGTCTCTTTCTTTCTGTCTCTGTCTTCTGTCTCTACCTCTTTGTGTCTCTCCGTCTTTCTGTTTCTGTCTCTGTCTCTTGTCTGTCTCTTTCTGTTCCTGTCTGTCTCTGTGTGTTTTGTGTTTCTGCCTTTTTCTGTCCCTGCCTCTTTCTCTGTCTCTCTGCCTCTCTCTCTGTCTGCCTCTCTGTCTCTTTCTCCTTCCTTCTGTCTACCTCTCGCTTTTTGAACTCATTGACCCCCTTGGTTTTAATTATTAAACTGATGGTATGGTTCCCGTCTTTCTCGAGTCTTAGCCTCATATTGCCATGTCTATGGGACGTGTCCCTCTGGGTCTCCCTGTGGGCACTTCAGCTTCAGCCAAGCAGACCTTGCTGTTGCCCACACTGGCTTCCCTCTGCCCACCACCATCCTCTCTCCCAAGGGCCTTCTGTGGAGGGCGGCCAGGTCCAGCGCCAAGGGCTGAAGTTGCAGATAGAGGAAATGAGCCCATTTCTGCCCTACCCTCCAGCCTATCCAATCCTATCCAGGGACTCAGGACAAGCCAGCCCACTCGATCCCTCAACAGGTGACATCTTGAAAATATCCACGACAAGTGGTCATCCAGACAGTTTCCCTGCAGTAACGGTCGACGACTGGCTGCCTCTTGCTGTGACCGTCCCAGAGTTCCTTGCTAAGATAATCCCCTTTATGTATGGCTGAGGCTGATCAGTACACACATCAGCCCCCAGTCTCTCTTTTGTGCTGGTATCCCAAGTGCTTAGCACAGTCTGTGGCACATAGATGTGGGCCTTTTCATTCATTCATTCTAGTATTCTCTTCTCCAAATCCAACGTCACCAGGGAGAAAATTTGAGCCCAAGTCCCTAGCCCACCCTGGCAAGGTGTGAGATCATAGTTAAATCACTTCCGTCTAAGCCTCAGTCTCCCCATCTGTACAAAGGAGTGGTGACTTTTTCATTCCTTACCTCTCCGGACTCAGTAGCCCGGGAAGGAGCTCAGAAGCGGGAAACAGGAAGGCCCTTGCCCTCCCCTCCCAGGACCACTCCTGAATCACCGTGGAACTAGGGCAGCCTCCTGGATGTGTGTCTTCCAGACTTGCTCATGTTCCCAGGAAGATCCTGGCTACTGGATGTGGTGGGCCAGGCCTGTGATTAAGGGGAGCTCAGCGGCTCAGCCGGCGATGAGATCAGGGTCAGCAGGCAGTAACCACACCAGAAGGTTCCTGTCATTGTGATACAGCCTTTTGGGAGTTGGGAAGATGCACAGCGAAAGGCCTGACCACCATGTGGGGAGCTCGGGAACCCCCCCAAAGGGAACGTGCCGGGAATCAGCCGGGCCCATCTCACCACAGTGGGGAGGCCAGGAACCAAGGAGCATTCTCACCAAGGCAGCCCACAATCACCCTTTCCCAGCCCCTGGACAACAACATCTGGCTTCCAGTTGTCCATTCCCTCCCAGCTCGTAAGTCATCTGTGAGTCTCAAAGGGACTTCAGGGCTTCCCAGAGGTCACACAGTGAAGGGTGGATGGGACTGAAGGCAAAGCCCAGATCAGAGATCTCAGCTCCGCCATGTTGCCTCCTGGAAACTTCTCTGGGGGGGTAGAGTTTGCCCTAACACTGATTCAGGTCCTCGTGAGAACAAAGGACAGCAACTGCCAAATGGATGGCCTTCTGGGATCATTGTGAGGACCCAATGGAAAAAGAATCGTAAAGTGTCTAATACAGAGCCAGTGTGTGTGTGTGTGTGTGTGTGTGTGTGTGTGTGTGTGTACTCTCATCCTCCTCGTTCCCAAGGCAATCCATTGCCTTGATACCCAGCTCACGTGTCTGCTGTAGTCCCACAGATCTGTGGGGGATATTGGGTGGCAGAATTCTGGTGAGGATTCCTCCCTTGGTTAGGGTGAGTCAGAAGGAAAGACCCCATTAGGAGGCTGGTGAGGACAGGTGGGTTTATCTTAGTGCTTCATATCTGGGCATTGAACCCTTTGATCTTTTATGTCAACACCTCGCCCCATATACCATGGGAGAGGATTAGCTCTTGTGCGCAAGATCCCTGGATGGAAGAGGATGAGTGAGGAAGGCTGATGAAAAGAGGACATTCTCCTTCTCCATCCCCTCCAAACCTACTGAGAGGATGGGAACGTGCTCCTCCAAGGGAGGTTGGGGTGGAGATCAGGAAGTTACAAAAGATTTCAACGTGTGAAGAAGGCCTAGTGTAGGGTTCTTGTAGGCACTTCCGTAGGGTGAGAGAACGCTGGTCACAATTTCCTTCCTGTCATTGCACAAATAAATAGGCTGGCACAGAAGCCAATGGGAATCTTACCTGGGACTAAAATGTTCCTCTAACATCAGGCTGAGCAAACACTGAAAGGCCCCTTCCGCTGGGAGCTGAGAACACTTGTAGGCCAAATAATATAGGGGATGTGAAAGCTTAAGTAGGAGGCAGGTAAAGTGGAGGCCCTACCGTACATAAGTGGGCTGAAAGTCACTGAGACTATACATTGTTCACTGGCAGGTGTGATTATTTTCTAGGAGTTCTTATACCTTTTGTTTCCTATTCATTCTACAGGCCTTGTGAACCTGTGTGCTTGTAAGAACGGAGGTGACTACAGTGTGGTGGAAGAGTAGTGTTAGATTTTGAAGGTCCCAGATTATCTGAGTAAAGGACCTGGAGAACTAGAAGTTTCCTAAATTCTCTCCCTATTTTTATCTACACACACACACACACACACACACACACACACACAGAGAGAGAGAGAGAGAGAGAGAGAGAGAGAGAGAGAGAGAGAGAGAGAGAGAGAGAGAGAGAGAGCAATTGTTTCTTTGTGTTTTATCTCAGTAGGAACTAATTTAGGTAACTTGAAGGAGTGAGGGAGTGATAGTTGTACCTTGGGAAGATTATGGATTGGGAAGGAGAGAAACTGGAGCTAAGGGAGACCAATTAAAACGAACTATTGTGATAGACCAGGTGAAAGACCATGAGGTCTTGAAGTAGGATGGTGGTGAGATGAGTCAAGAGAAATCTAAAATGTCAACTCTTGGTGACAGATTGGGTTTGGGCAGAGTAGGAGATAGGAGGTGAGGAGATGAGTGACCTGAGAGACTAGTAGAAAGGAGAACATGGAGCCAATGGGCTCTGAGACCCTGGGGGTGCCTTTGGATGTTGGGAAGTCACTTTCTTGTTGCTAGGAGGGTTTTTTCCCACCCCTGAATATCTTGTGAGCAAAAAACCAAGGTAGAACTGGAGAGGAGCTGTCTGGGGGTTACCATTTACTCTCTGTGACAATAATCCCCCTCCTAACAGTTCCTGCTTGTAGCATTTCATAGTTTACAGCTGTTACAGCTGAAGGCCACTTGTAGGACAATCTCCTTCGCTTTACCCAACCTCCCAGTGCCTCAGTTTCCATATTTCAATTTACAGATGAGTAAACTGAGGCCCCTGAAAGGGAATAGCCAGTGGCAAATCTGAAACTCTAACCCAAGTCCTCTGGCTGCAAACCTGGCATCTTTTCTTACTATCTCACTTCATTTGTGGAGGTCTTTTTTCATTTTTAAAAATTAAAGCCTCTTATTGATAAAACATCTGCATGGGTAATTTTTCAACATTGACCCTTGCAAAACCTTCTGTTCCACCTTTTCCCTCCTTCCCCCCACTCCCTTCCCTAGATGGCAGGTAGTCCAATACATGTTAGATATGTTAAATCCAACATATGTATACATATGTATACAGTTATCTTGCTGCACAAGAAAAATCAAATCAAGAAGGAAAAAAAAAGGAAAACTGGGAAAGAAACAAAATGCAAGCAAACAACAACAGACAATGAGAATGCTATGTTGTGGTCCACCCTCAGTTCTGTGGAGGTCTTCTTGACCCAGAAGACTTTGCACTGGCAAGAGTCTTATTTTACAAATGAAAGCCTTCACCTGGCATAGGAAATGACCTGAGGAGTAAGCCCAGAATTCTAACCCAGAGGCTTGGGCTGTAAGACCACCAGAACGCTCTGTCCTTAGTCCCTGGGCTTAGGGACCAGTCAAGTGTTTTATGGCACACAGTCCATGGCACTTTCCGTGATTCATTTTACACCAGAACAAATAATTATGTTGAGACTATTATGTCTCTCATTTTTACAGAGGAGGAAACCGAGGCCAGAAAGGCAGGCCAAAGATCCAATGTGGAGCTCGTGGCTGACCAGGAGCAGATTGCCTTGTTTCCTGAGTGTGCCCCATGTGATCATAAAAAGAAAAGTTGTACTTTAACCAACCACAAAATGACAGTGTGGCACTAAGGCGTTTTTTACTAGTTGAACCTCTTGGAGAGCTGGCTCTGGAGGAAAAGGTCTTGAGTTCAAATCTCAGCTTTGCCACTGTGGACTTCACTTCACTTTCCAGGCCTTGGTTTACTCCTCTGTAACATGAGGATGTTGGACTAGATGACCTCTAAAGTCCCCCTCAATTCTAATCTATGTAATGTTAAATGTGGTGATTGTTGTCTCCATTTTACAGGTGTAGAAATTGAGGCACTCAGAGTAGTACTAAGTGAGGCAGCACCCAGACCTAGGTCTCCCAACCTCATCAACAACTCTCATGAAAAATTCTGACGGAGAAATCATTTCCCTACACTGAAAAGTGCTGGGCTAACTGGCTCCTAGAGCTGTGACTGAAGAAATGGGACTCACTACAAAGGCTGTGGACAAAGGGCCCGGGCATCCACTCAGCACACCTACTGTGTACAGAAAGAGACAGAAACTCAGAATATCTGGGTTTAGCTTGGGCTTCTGATTCTTTCTGAATGTGGGACCCTCTCAATACCCAGGCAAAGCTCTAAGTGGAAGAAATTACCCCGAGGTGAGCTGACCCATGAGGAGGTCATCTACACTAGGGATTCTCAACACAGCTGCACGCACTCACAGGGCCAGGAAGGGGTGGGATGGGGTTGTGAAGGGCTGCTCCTGCCCAGGGGCTGTCTCAGGAGCTCAAGGGAGGCCCCAACAAAGTTCTAAGGGAGACCCAAGGAAAGCCAATCATTCCCTTTTGGGATAAATCATGGAAGGCTTCACATCTACACTAATATTGTACATATGAAACAGTTATTTTTTAAAAAGTAGATTTCGATTAAAAAGCATTATTTTCTCTTCTTCCCTCAAAAAAAAAGGAAGGAAGGAAGAGAGAAAGAGGAAGAAAGAGAGGGAGGGAGGGAATAAAGAAAGAAGGAAGGAGAGAATGAAAAAGGAGGAAAGAAAGGGAGGGAGGGAGAGAAGGAAGGAAGGAAGGAAGGAAGGAAGGAAGGAAGGAAGGAAGAAAGAAAGAAAGAAAGAAAGAAAGAAAGAAAGAAAGAAAGAAAGAAAGAAAGAAAGAAAGAAAGAAAGAAAGAAAGAAAGAAAGAAAGAAAGAAAGAAAGAAAGAAAGAAAGAAGAAGGAAGGGATAAAGGAAGAAAGAAAGAAAGAAAGAAAAAGAAAGGAAAAAGAAGGAAGGGATAGAGAAAGAAAGAAAGAAAGAAAGAAAGAAAGAAAGAAAAAGAAAGAAAGAAAGAAAGAAAGAAAGAAAGAAAGAAAGAAAGAAAGAAAGAAAGAAAGAAAGAAAGGAAGGAAGGAAGGAAGGAAGGAAGGAAGGAAGGAAGGAAGGAAGGAAGGAAGGAAGGAAGGAAGGAAGAAAGAAAGAAAGAAAGAAAGAAAGAAAGAAAGAAAGAAAGAAAGAAAGGAAAAAGAAGGAAGGGATAAAGGAAGAAAGAAAGAAAGAAAGAAAGGAAGGAAGGAAGGAAGGAAAAAGAAGGAAGGGATAAAGGAAGGAAAAAGAAAGGGAGGGAGGAAGGAAAGAAGGAAGGAGCTCACTGGGTGAAAGAGTATGCTCAACTTAGTAACTTTTCAGTTTTAGTGGCAGACTAGTGGCTGGACCAAGTCACAACCTCACCAACCATGTACTAATGTACTTGTTCTCCCACAGCCCCACCAATATTTATCATTTTCCTTTTTTTTTTTTTTTTTTCACCAATTTAGGCAATCTGGGGGATGTGTGGTAGGATGTTAAAGTTGCTTTCATTGCATTTTCTCATGCTTAGCATATAAAGTACCCGTTAAGAAAGCAGGCTGGTGCTTCCCATATATCACGGGGCAGATGGCGCGTCCCAGCCCCTTCTGAGGCACTTCCGAGATCACCGTGTCCCAGTTTTTTAAAAGGGAGAAATCGGGCTGAAGTGCCAAGACGCAGCAGTCAGTCACAAGCATTTAAGGCGAGCTAAGAATGGAGGGCACTGAGAAAGGCGAAGCCCGTTCCTGTCTGTGGAGAGCACCTATCTGTGGGAGGCGACATGGGGAAGCTTGAGCACTGACAGGTGCTGAGAGGAGGCCCAGGTGGTGAGGGAGGAGGCTGAGAGAGACCTCTTGTAGGAGGGGCCTCTGAGCCCAGGCACCCTGACCTGGGGCAGCACCTTATTTCTGGGTGCCCCTCTGTTTCTTGGGATTTCCAGAGTCACTGGTCATATAGCCAGGTCCTGTGTGCTCTCCTGAGTCTCCCAAAGCACTTCCTATAGCCCAGAACATGCCCTTTCCCCTCTTTGGGGTTGCTCAGTTTCTCCATCTGTAAGATGAGGGGAAGGGACTGGATAGTCTTTAGAACCAAATGAGTGGGTATTGTTCGGGGGCTCAGGAGAGCAGGAGGTGACTCCTTGGGTGAGAATAGGCCTGCATTTCCTCCTCTCTAAATGAGAGGATTGGTTAAAGGGTTCCTCCCACCCACTGGGTGGGCAGGCTGGTGGGCAGGCCCTGGGCAGCTGGGCTGAGGAGCTCTGAGAGAGGACCAGAAGCAAAGACCTTTCCCACAGTCTGCTCCTGCAGGCCAGTTCAGGCTCAGGGCTGGCCCACACCCAGGGGGCAGCTGGGAAGCCCGATGGCTTTAGCTCTGCTGACCAAGACAAGGGCCCCATGGCCCCACCCCCTAAGAGCAGGGATTAACCTAGAGCCCTTTCAAACTTGCCCAGGTTTTCCCTAGGCCCCTGCACGGGAGAATGGTGTCCCGACTGGGATTCCTTCTGGGTCTTTAAACCCACACAGAGCAGACTGAGGGAAGTCAATGGGAGAAATGCCCTGTCTGAGGCCCTTCCCTCACTAACATTCCTTCCATTCAGCCCCTGCGGGCTCCCAGAGACCGCCAGCCTGGGTGCCTCTGAGACCACCCCTGGGCATGGGAACTAGAACGGGCAAACCAAGTGGATGGCAGGAGTGATTCTCACTCAGGCTTGGCAAGCTTAGATGTGGCAAATGACAGACGAGGCGGGTTCAAATCCTATGGGATTGCGGGGCAAGTGTGCCAGTCTCAGCTACTTCAGCTCACGAGGCCACGGGATCCCATTTGTGGAGCTGCAGGGGATTGGCTGAGCTGACCTCTGTTCCTAGGATAGGGCTTCCAGCCTGAGCTCCCCAAACCCCCTGGCCAAAGCCTCTGCCCCTGAGCTCCTCCTGAATGCCTCTGTGGAATGAGGATAGCGCGGGGATTGTCAAAAATGGCAACTTCCTGCCTATACTTCCATGCTGCCTATACTTTGTCGCCCTAATTTGAAGTTAGGGTCCTTTCATGTAGTGATTGTTTCCTTCTTTGTATTTGTGGGCATATAGTAGGTGCTTAATAAATGCTTGTTGGTTAATTGATTATTAGTTTCTTTAGAGTAGTAGGGCTTGATGCCATGTTGTCCACAAAAGGCAGGATTACAGGACGTTATTGTAAGAAGAAATTCCCATTCCATCGGATCTCTGTTTGGATTTTCTCTGTGACTGTGAAGAACCCCTCTGGTGGGTGTACAGCTAAACTTCCCACTCAATTGTTCCCATCTGTGAACTTTCTTCCAATCATAGCCCATCATTCATCTTCAATAGCTTGTTCCCAAATGTCAGGTTGGAGTTTAACTGCGCCCATAGGGTGTCTCCATCAGAGACTCACTCCACGAGTCTGGGGCAGCAGTAAAAATGGAGGAGTGAGCCTTCCTCCCACAGGAAAGCTCTTGATGGCCCAAAGGCCCATTTGTTCCCACACTGATGTCCCACCAAGGTGGTTCGTTGTGTGTCTCAAGTCTAGCCAGAGTCCATGAGGAATTGGGAAGGCGCGTCTCCCAGGAGCCGAGGGAGAGATCCGTGATGGTTGGAAAGGCAGAACTAGGATTGAAAGAGAAGATGCTCATACACAGGGGAAGAGACACCCAGTGGTCAGATGGTCCCCTGCTGGAATCAGGAGGAAGGACTTTTGAGTGGAGCTCCATGGGGAAGCGAAGGGGCAGGATGGGAAGGGGGTGATGACTACTGTAGGAGGGGATGTCTTCAGGAAGGGGATCTCAGGCCCGCCGATTGCAGAAGATGCCCTCCAAAGCACAAGGCCTTCTGCACAGCGGGGTTAGGTAAAGCTGGGCTAATGGAAATACCGACTCATCTACCTATGATTAATGGAGTCAAAAGACTAGTGGAGGCTTGTCCGAGGCGCCCCAGTTCCTGCAGAATCTCAGGCTCACGGTAAGATGGGACTTGTCCCCGAGCAGGAAACCCCGGCAGGGCGATGAGCCCGGCCCAGATTAGGAGCAGCGTCCACACTTGTCCATCAGTGTCACGAAAGCTGCATCTGCAGACCTGCCGGTCAGTGACCTATCCAGGCCCTCTACTCCCAAGCAGGGCTGGGGTGAGTCTGGACTGGCCGCCCTGATGAAGTCTGCCTCCTTGTCTGGAAGTTCCCAAACCTGAGAAGCCCTGGGAATGCTCGCTGGGATTCTGCCGGGAACTGGAGTCGGCGCCCTGGGCTCGCGGCTGCCAGGCAGGAGGGAGGAGGGCCCGCCTTTGGCGAGGTGGGCTCTTGGAAGCTCTTCTCCTTGGGTTTCCCTTTATCCCTCTCCCCCCCAATCCTTGGGAGAGAAAACAGAAGCAGAAGCCATCTCTCATTTTTCATGGAGCAGGAGCAATCTGCTGGGCCAGAGTCGGCATTTGAACCTGAGGCCATTGCCCATGCTCCCCATTGTTCCTTCTCCAGTTGGGCCTGGGACTGGGCTCCAGGCCTTCCAGGGCCCAGCAGGTCCCGGGCCAGGCCGTTTCTGTCGGGCTGTGGGGGACATCTCCAAGGGCAGCGGGGGAGGCCACGGGGCAAGGCTGGGGCCATCCTCACTCATGCAGAGGAAATTGCTGAGCCCTCCCTTGGCCGCATTATCCAAACACAGCTCGGGGACCGTGAATCCCTCCCAGGGCATTGTCCGGTGCCTGAGAACCAGAGGGGACAGGGCCCGGCACACAAAAGGCTCGCTGACGAGTCCATTTTCACAGCCCGGCTGAGAAAAAGACCCAGAATGAGAACAAAGGATGCCCAGGGGCCCAAGGCTACTGGGCTGGGAGCTGGGGCTTAGTCATGGTCCAGCTGCCCAGGAGGGCCTGGGGGGAACCCTGCCGGGTGGGGCCCAATTAGGGGCCCAGCCCAGAGGCTTCAGGTCCAGGACTGTGGGCAGAGTGGGCTTATGGGGAGCCCCGAAGGCCTGCCCCCCCATGGGACCCAGCCCAGCAGCTTCAGGCCCAGGGCTCAACAGCAGGAAGGGCCAGGAAGGTGGAGCCCCCCTTTCCCTCTTCCTCTCTCCCCCAGGGTTCTCTGTACCCAGAATGTTAGAACTAGAAGGACCTTTGCAAAGAGGGGAAACTGAGGCCTGATGAGCCCTTAGGCAGCAGTCAGATTTCAGAGCCTCCGGCTTTCTGGCCCTACACATACCAAACAAGAGCAGCCCCCAAGCATGAGCATAGCCCACCCCGGGCCAGTGGACTCAAGCTGTCTTGGTAGACAAGAGACAAGGGGGCTGGAGATGAGAAGATCTGGGCCCAAGCCCCTCCTCTGACACCTACAGAGTTGGGGGGCCTGGGCCTGCCTCAGGATGGCGGGTGTCTGGGGGGGTGCTCCCCACACACACCAGCGAAGCCCCAGCTCCTTCCAGCTCTGGATCTAGCCGGGGCACAGGCCCAGCACGGAGCTCCCCAGGGGCTGCCTTGCCACGAATGGCTGATGTCTGGAGAAACAACACCGGGCCCCCCGGATCTTTGACTCCTGGAGCCTTCTCCGGGGCTGGGGCCACACCCCACAGACAGCACAGCTGGAGGGGCCTCCCCGGTAGCACTGTCCCTTCCCCACCTCTCTCTGGCCAGCCGAGGACCCCCCTGGCCGTGGTCCTGACGGGGGGCAGTGGCCAGCCATGGGCTCCTGGCTTCCTCTTCCCCCTTCTCCCCAAACCCGGAAAACGTGGTAACGGAATGGGATGGAAGGCTGGAGGCCCTGGGACCCCGAGCGCAGCCAAACGGAATGGAAAGTGCTGGAAGCCACGCACACACGCACATGCACACACACACACACGCACATGCACACACAGCGCACACACACACACACACACACACACACACACACACACACACATACACACACACGGCCCTTATGTTGTGCTTTACAAGAACCTCCTCAGGAAAGCCATCGGACGCAGGCCCCTTGAGGGCAGGAGGCCCACCCTTTTCTCCCTGCCGTCATCTGGCAGGAGGCTTAGCCACCCTCTGCTCCACGGGGGGGAAAGCTGTCCCAGAAGCCATCCCGCCATACCAGGCCTTAGCGGTGGGAACGTGGGCGGGGACAGGCTCTGCTCCTGCAGCCTCGGCCCCCACGGAAGCTGCTTCCAATCCTAGCATCGGGCCCTTGGTGAGGAAGTGCTGCCCCTGGGCTCAATCTGCCCTCGGGGACCCTCGCTGACCTCTTCTCCGTTGCCCAAGCTCGGGAGCTGGGCTCCCTGTTGGAAGGGGACTCTCTCCCTTGCTTGAGCTCCTTCCTCAGGGCCTGGCGATCCTGAGAACGTGGTCATGGCTCCTGTTGCTTCTATACCCGGTTCCCTGACTGGCATGGCATCCAAATGGGGAAGACTTGCAGGGACCGTGTAGACGTGGGTGTGTTGGCCAGGACGCAGGCTGGCCATCCGAGCTCCCAATTCCCCCCATACTTTCAGCAGGAACCCCAAACCCAGAAGGTGAAAGGCAAATCCCCGACCACCTTCCTCCTTCCTGCGCTCAGACCTGATGTCGTCCATAGCTCCTGGCCGGCTTCCAATGCCATCTTCCCTCCCAGCCCAGCATGGCTGAGACGGGGGATTGATGACCAGAGACCAGCGGGGCAGCCACGAGCTCACAGGCCCTTCCAGGGGTGACTGTGCTGGGAAATCACGCCCCATGGGGTGATGGCGGAACTTGGGAGCCAACCCTGGAAGCCGCCCCCACCATCTCCTGCTGGATCCCAGGCTCTCCCACCCGGATGTGGCTGGAAAGTCCGTCCTTGTTTTCCTGACCGCTGGTTGGAAAGGCAGCCGCTGGGGTCTCGTCTCTCCCAGGCTCCGGATGTGGGGGTCATGAGTCAACGCCCCAGTTTCCAGCGGAGGAAAGCGAAGAAGCTTGCCCCAGTGACAAGGACCAGAGGGAGAGTACCTGGGGGGTACTCAGACTCAGGTCCGCACTCCCAGTCCAGGCCATTTCTGCTTCCTGCACTAGGAGTCCCCTTGGACACTTACTATCCAGGTGCCTCGGAGCCCACTTCCCCTGCTGTCAACCCACTCACTGACCCCCCCAAGATTCTTGCCAGCTCGAGGACCCTGCCCTGGGACACAGCCCTTCCAGGGTGAGGCATTCAAGGATCCCGCCCCTGCCAACAAGCCCTTCTGCTTCCGGGCTCTGCCCGTTCTCCCTGGCCCCCTCCTCCTCCAGGTCAGACCCCCAGCTTTAGGGAGGAAAGTGAGAGCCGGAAGGAGAAGGCTCGTGCTGGGTGAGCGGGACGGGGCAGGTCTGGGCCCACTCCCCACGGCCACCAGATGTCCCCACCCAGGGCCCTCGGCCCAGGCCCGGTGGGCAGCCGGCTGGCCACTCAGCCTCCCCATGCCCCTTGGTCTGCTGGGTCCTCTCTTGCAGCCTGAACCTCCTTCACGGTCGCATCACACATGCTGATGTGACTCGGTGGGAAGCTTGGGAATCTGGGGGTCCGCCCGTGTGATTGGGCAGAGCCCCTCCCTTGCCCACGCCTCAGTTTCCTTCTTCGGGCTCTGCCGTCCTGAATCCGGGAGCCTGGGGTCCCGTCCGTGGCGCCTGCCCAGCCCCTCTCGCACGTCCCGCCGGCCTCCTCTCCGAGGAGCCCGCTCTGGCAGCCAGCGTCCGTTCCCTCGCCCGCATCCGTGCCTGGAGTTTGATTTATGAGCGGAAATGGAGTCATTTCAGCCCAAGTAAATGGAGGGCCCCGCTCCAGCCGATCTTGTGCCTCCTCCTGCGGTTGCCATAATAGCGCCGTCCTCCTCCGCCCGCTCTGAGGACGGCCTCAGGTTCGGGACTTCCCAGCGCCGCTGTTTGCTTTGGCCCCAGCCTGGGGAAGCTGAGCTGGGCAGTAGGAGGCCCGGAGCAGTGCCCGGAGGAAGGGCAGAGCCGGACCTCAGAAGGCCGCTGACCCTGGAGGCCAGAGCCCAGGAAGGAACCTCGGAGGCCACTAAGCCCCAGGCCCTCATTTCACAAGGAGGTTCGGCAGAATTAATGGGGCAAATGCCTGAGGGAGGACTCGCATTCAGGGCTTCAGGAGGCCCTAAACCACACTTCTAATCCCAGCTTCCTCTGGAATTAGCTGTATGATGTCCACAGACAGAGACAGAGAGAGAGAGACAGAGACAGAGACAAAGACAGAGAGACAGAGACTGAGAGAAACAGAGAGATGGAGGGAGGGAGGGAGGTGAGGGACAGGGGGACAGACATGTTTGTCCACAGCTCCCAGCTGGTTTCCAATGCCGGGGTTAAGTGACTTGCCCAGGGTCACACAGCTAGGAAGCGTTAAGTGTCTGAGGCCAGATTTGAACTCCACCTGAATTCAGGGTTGGTGCTCTATCCACTGCGCTACCCAGCTGCCCCCTTCCAATGCCATCTTGGCTCTGAGCTCAGCAAGGCTGAGGATGCAGAGACCAGGACTGGGGATCTGCTGGGCAGAGCCTTTCAGCAGGCCTGGAGCAGCCCCGAGGCACCTTCACTTCCTTGGAGACCATTTCCAAGAGCTAGCTTGTGGTCCTCTCCTCCTCCCAGGCCTTCTCCCTGCTGTCCACCCCTGCCTCCTCCCACCCAAGGCCTTTTCTGTGAGTTAGTTAGGCTTTCGGCTGGTCAGCAGGGGACACATTTTCTTACCTACAGCAGCTCCCGCAGCCCCCTGCCCTTGGCTGACCCAGAAAGGGTCTCAGGAAGATCCGGTCCCCCCCCCTGCTTCCCAGCTGCCCCCTTTCCCCCTGTCCCCTCCCATCCTCACCCACGTGAGTGAAAGTAGAGCAGAAGCCAAAGATGCTGGGCTGCTCCCCCAGCCCCTGTATCATCACCTTCTGACAAAATGGCCCCTTCCTTCCGAGGGGCTCCCAGCCAGGAGAGACCACCAGGAAAGGCCTCCTTGGTCTGGTTCAATAACTGCAGCCCCCCCCCCCGGGCCCTTGGTGCCAGAAGCGCCAGGGCCCGCCAATTAGGGAGAGAAGGGGCAGAGACCAAGGGGGTGCTGGACATTCAGCCACCATTCCAGGACCCGGCCACCGCCGGACATTCTCCCACTTGTATCCATGTGACAGCCCCCCCTTCCTGTCAGACAAAAGTGGCCAACTGGGCCGAAGGTAGCAGGGGAAGCACCTGCCTGATGCCCCAAGGCGGGACCCCCTGGTCTTTCCCAGGAGCCCTTCCCACCGGACCAAGACCGGGGGTCCGCTGGGTCACTGGCTCACTTCACCCGAGCCCGAAAGGCCCGCGCCCCAGTTAGCAGCCCCTCTGACAGGCTGAAGAATAACGGGCTGCCCTCCCCCCACCGCCGGTCCCCGGACTGCGTTTTGGACTTGGCCGCGAGGAGGAGGGGAACCTTGGGACGACCAAACAGTGTTTTTTCTGTTCTCGCTTTCACAAACAGAATTCAGTCTTCTCTGTGGGGGCCAGGGGAGGGAGCGGGATTGGATCCCCTAGCTCCAGCTCAAGGAGAAAAAACTCAGGCAGCATAAAAACATCTCCCGCTAGTTAGTAAATCACTGCTTCTCTGTCCTTTCTTCCCATCTCCCCCCTCCCCCCTAAAATAAAGTCCCCCTATTATTTCCAGGGCAGGACACGACTTCCAGGCAACTCTGCTACTGATGAATGAAAATGGGCCCAGGCCCCGACCAATCCCTCATCAGGGGCTTTAAAAGCAGAGAGACAAAGGGGATGGGGACCTCTCCCTTCCGTCCTCCCGCCAGCCCTGGCAGGGCCTTCCACGGTGGGGCCGCCCCAATCAGCTGGGGGCATTCTTTGGGCAGGATAGGAACTTGTTCCCGGGCTCCCCCTCCCCAGGGGGGCACCGGGCACAGACGGAACTCCAAAGTGGGTGAGAGGCTGGCCAGAGTGGCAAGAGAATGGCCCTCTAGGTTCAGCCTTCCCTATTCAGGCCCCGCGCCTGGGCCCTGGAGCTGCGAAACTTCCGGGGGGCGAGCCTCTGCCCGCGGCCAGTCTGCTCCCAACACGCTCCTTTCTCTCGGTGGCTCTGGGAGCATCCCGCCAGG
>NC_133621.1:314142433-314177433 GCF_048593235.1 Sminthopsis crassicaudata | reverse complement strand
TTCTACTGAAGTTGTGCTAAAGACAACAATCTCATGAGTAGCTGAAAAGGAACAAGAGTTCTTTCTTTCCTCAGCGACACCAGTTTTGAGAAACTGCACAGAACAGCCAGCCTGTTCATCACTTCCCTGATGTTCCTGGGATGATTTGTGTCATTTTAACATGTAAAAAGCATAACGGATTTCCAGGAGAAGATGCAAGCTTTGTGGTATGCATCTGTATCTCAGTGAAACTGGAACCACTTTTTGAATAGATTTGAGGCAAGTTTTTATGTAGACTGTTTGGTGAAGGGGTGGGGGATGGGGTGCCGCAAATTGTCAAAAAGAAATGGGACCGTTCTCTTTTACAGCGGGGAAAGCCAAGGCCACTGGGATCTTCTGGAGACCTGGAGCTTTTTATGGCTGTTTGTTTCCTGGCATTAGGTGTGGAGACAGAAGTAACTTCAATGCAAGACTCTCATTTACTAGCTTGGGTGACCTTGGATACATCATTCTCGGTTTCTGAGTTTTCTTAGCTGTAAAATGGGGAGCGGGTAGCCACTGCACTGCCTCCATCCAGGGAGGTGACACAGGGAAAGGTCGTTCGGGAAAATGGGCAGTGCAAGTGACCCCAAGCCGTCACCCCCCGAAGAACAGGGACCCGGCCTCTCTCTGCCCTTCCTCCCTCTCTGAGTCTGTTCCCTCCAGGTCCCTTTTCCTTCATTTCCCTTTGTCGTCTGTTCCCCCCTCCTTCCACTGTTCTTCCCTGCTCCCCTTTTCTTTCTCTCCATGTTTTCACCCCTCTTTTCCTGCCTTTTCCTCTCTGTGTTTTCGGTGTCCTTTCTCTCGTCCCCTCCTCCTCCCTTCTCAGCTCTCTCCCCCTCCTTCCCTTCCTCTCTTCCTCCCTCACCGGCTGCTTGGGAGGGCAAAGGGAACAGTGTTTGTAAAGCACTTAGCCGGGCAGCCGGCACCTTGTGGGTGCCGTGAGGCAGAGACTTACTCTCTTCCCTCCCCTTCCCCTTTCCCCCTCTTCAGTTGCTTCCTGTTTTCTCTCCCCCCTCACTCCTTCCTTTTGCCGGCCTCTCTGGGTCCTTTGGGGCTCCTTCTGTTCCCTCCCCCTCTCTGTCTGTTTGTCTTCCCCTTCTCCCTCTCTGATTTTCTCTGGTCTCATCTTGCCGCTTTCCTCCTTCCTCTCCAGGGAGAGCCAGGTCCGAGGAGCGGCTCTCTGCGTTCCGAGGCTGGGCTGGCGGAAGCGCCTGGCCCTGACTGAGCGGCTTCGTGAAAAGCGTACCAGGTGTGTTTGAAGGCACACGCGCACACGCACGCGCAGGCACACACGCGCACACGCTCACGCACACGCACACGCACACGCACACGCGTGCACACCTGGGAGGCGTAAGCTCCCAGCGGAGGCCGGGCCTGCGCCCCGCCAGTCCCCTGCCCTGAGGCCGCCCGGCCGGCCGGCTCCGGGTCTCCCGCCGCTCCGGGCTGCGGGTCATCCCGCAGAGGGCAGTGCAGGACTGCGCGCTCACAGGAGGCGCGGCTGCCTCTCGGTCCCGCCTGTTGCCAGCTCTCCCTCCTCCCCCATCGTGGCCGTTTCTCTCGCTGCGCCCCCTCCCCCTTCCCTTTGCTCTGAGGCTCACGGGCTCACCCCCATTTTCCGGCCTCCGGACCAAACGCCCCCGGGGAGCGCGGGGCCTCGGGGCCCAGGCCGCCATGGCGGGGTACAGGAGCCACCCGAGCCCGGGTGCTTGGGCAGGTCATCCGTGGCACTGGAAGGACCTGGCAGTCTCGGAGTCCTTGCTGTGCTCTGGGAGCCAACCTGAGAGCCGAGCTCTCCTCCGGGCCGCCCCGGCACCAGCCCCGGCACCCGCCCCAGTCTTGCGCCTTGTCCCACGGGCCGCGGAGCCCCTGGTGCCCCCTCGGCCACCCTCCCGCCCGCCAGCTTCCCTTGGCGATCCTTGTCTTTTTATCACGGTTCTGGTTCCTTTGTGTGCACTGCCTGCATGTTCCGTCCCAGCCCCAGCAGCCTGGGCCCCCCGAGGACAGCAGGCCTGCAGCCCACCCGCGCCGGAGGGAACCCCGGGCCCCGTCCCCTGCCGAGAAGGCCCCGTGGAGCCAGAGCCCTCCTCCCGGCTCCGGCCGGCACTCGGAGGCAGGCGTGGTGCAACCTGAATCCTCCGCCGGGTTATTTAAACATCAGCTCGCCTCTGTGACAGTGCAATGTTTGCTTATGGCCGTGAATCACCTGCGGTATGACCTAGGAAAACAGCGCCCTCGGCCCCCGCTGCCGCACTGTCCGTTACCGCCAGCCCCTGGGACCCACCCGAGGGGACCCTCCGTGCCGGGGCCGGCCCGCCTCAGCTCCGGGCAAGTAGGCCGAGGGCCCGCCCGGCCCCGTGCTCACTGCGGCTCGGCCCCGGGCGAAGGGCCCGCATCCCGTGCCGCCTCTGAGGCAGCCCACCCATACCTGAAAACCGAATCCCTCTGAGGCAGCCCACCCATACCTGAAAACCGAATCCCTCTGAGGCATCCCCCCCCAAGGGGCACCCGGCCCTGCTTGGATACCTCCGGGGATGGGGAGCTCATGCCCTGCCCCCACCGGGGTGCCTACACCAGGCTCCGGCCCCTTGGATTCCTGGAAGCTGTGGTGGCCCAGGCAAGGGGGAGGCCCGAGCTGAGGGGCCCGCCCACCGTTCTGAAGCAGGATGGTTTGTTTCTGGGATAAAACCTGCACCAGCATCTGACTTTTCAAGTTCAGACAAGGTCCATTCTCCCCCCGCTTCCCAAGGGTGAGGCTAATCCTTTCTCACTGACTGACGTGCACTTAGGGAAGCGCAGAATCAATATTAACATCCAGGAGGCAGCGGGGTGTGGGCTGGAGGAGGGGAGACACTGAGGAAGAGCCAGCAGACTTCCTACAAGAGGGCCCAAGCTGGGATATCCTAGTATCAAAGTCCAGTCTCAAAGCAGCGCTGTCCCAGACACCTCTGCAAGAGCCGAGCCTGGCTCCTCCCCATGCCCCCTCAGCCCCCATCGGCCCTGGCAAGGCGGAGCTGTCTGACTGTCTGTCTGTGTGTCTGGAGAAACTCCCAGCCTGACCTCCCCTCTGGCCCCGGCTTTGACATCCTGTCCCCATCCCTTCCATGGAACGTTTAAAGTGGCTCATGATGTCCCCTCTCTCCTACCCATGATTTCTTTAAGCATCCTGACTTTGCAGTGCATTCAAGTTCAAGATTTATAATAACCTGCATTTACAGCATATATTGACAGCTATGGGTGTGAGAGAGAGACAGAGACAGAGACAGACAGAGACAGAGAGAGAGAGAGACAGAGAGAGAGAGAGACTGGGAGGGGCAAGAAAGCAGTCAGGTGTTCGGAGCTCTCTGAAATCTCTGCAAGCCTCGAAATGGACTCATGGAAATTCCTGGTGAAAAGGGGCCTCAGACATCCTTCCCAGCATCCTGGTCCTCGTGGTATGATGTCATGGGAAAACCACTGAAGTGGAAGCCACAACCTTCCCCCTAACATATGCCTTGAGCTGAACACTGCCCTTCCATTGTGGTCTGTCCCTGTGTCCAATGCACTGTACATCCAGTGGGCTGCCAGGCCACATGTGACTCTAATTGAGCTGGTGGTCCCCTCCTTCTCCAGATGAGCTGCCCCTCCCTCCTTTTTTCCCTTCCCTTCTCTTCTCTCTTTCTGTCTCCCTCCCTCTCTTCCTTATTCTCTTCCTCTTTTCCAGGAAGGCCTTTATCCTGGGCTGTCTCCAAGAGGTCATTTCCATAGTCAGTAACATCCCTGATAGTTTTAGGAAAGGTGCCTCGAGGCCCAAGGAAGCTACAATACTTTCCAAAGTTGACAAATGGTGTCTGTCCAAAATATTACAAGTCTGGGAAGTCAGGGAGTGGGAATGAGCAGGGACTGATGAATCACCAGTTTCTTTGTAAACTCCATCCCAACTTGGGCCTCTGGACTCTGAGCCATTGAGTGATAAATGAGGCCTCCTGCAGTCAACGTTTCCCAAGGTGGAGCCATTACGTTTTCCTTGAAAGATCATTTTTCTCTCTGCCCCGGACACATTTATCCACCATTCACAGATAAGTCCTGGCTGAACTGAGCTGAACTCTGTCTTCCAAGTGTTCGACACACTTGCACTGAAGGACCATCTCCAGGAAGGATAAATCTCATTCTTCTTAGTCTGGAGGTTGCACAGCTGAGAATCCCAGAGAGGCAGCCCTCGGTTGGTCCTCATCATTACACATGACCGGCCACATGGCGAGGCCCAGCTGGGCTGGATGACCTTCTGCCAGGGACCTGACAAAGTACACTCTGGGGGACATTCGTGGGCCAGAACTGCCCAGGCTCTGGGTTTGCAGATGTGGCAGCAGCTCGTGGGCACAAAGGATGTGTGGCCAACATATGCATCCGGTACAGCTGACAGCCAGGGGGTCTCCTTCCCCACTTTTACTTTTTTGTTTTTCTCACTCTGACTTTTGATGTAATTCTGTCCTTCAGGATGTGTGTATTGAATCCTTGGAAGATGGACTTCAGCTTTAGCTGCAGAATGGAAATTACCCTCTGGCTCCTGAGGTTCATAGGTCACTTCAGCTCTCAGAACCCCCTACAAGACTCTAACTTTGCCCAAAGACAGCTGGTAGTGCAGCAGATAGAATACGGAAAGCCTGAGTTCAAATCTAGTCTCAGATCCTTGCTAGCCAGGTGACCCTGGGCAGGTCACCGAAGTGCTGGCTCCCCGAGTCTCCTTGTCCATAAAATGGTGATCATAACAGCATCTCTCCCATGTTGTTGTAAAGGGCTTAGCCGAGTGCCAAACTTCCTAAGTGGCAGACAAGAAGGAGAAAACAAACTTCTAACAAAAGTGAGGAAAAAAGTGTTAACGAGATATCCAATAAGTGACTGGAAGATAGGGAGACAGTATGGTCTAATGGGAGGGCCTCTGGATGATCATAAGTCAGAATTTGCCGATTTGAATCCTATCATAAGCTGTGTGTCCTTGATATCACAAAAGACAAGGCAATTTTATGGTATAAAATTAAAAACAACAACAACAACAAAGTTAATGCAACCAAGAGAATTGTAGCATTATAGAATTTGCGGAAGGGAGTGAGCCACATGGAGGAGTCACAACTAACAAACAAACAACTCCAACAAGTGGTTTTCCAACAAGCTTTTGTTTCAAGGCTTCCTTCCAAACCTGACATCTTCATTCTGGGAAAATTAAAATAGATCTGAATTTCTTGAAATGGAGCCTAAATCTGCTTCTTTCAAATTCCCTTCACTACTTCTGATTCTGTCCTTTTGGATCAAGCAAAACAGAGTGAATCCCTTCCACACAGGGTAAGTACTTGAAAATTGCTTTTGTCCCATTTCGTCCCCCACCTCGAGCCCAGCCCTCTTCTCTATAATCTAAATATGCCCAGCATCCTAGGTCAATCCTTCCAAAACACAGCCAACTTGAGGTCTTCCACCAGCCCAGGCTGCCCTCTTTGGGGCACTCCAGTTTATGAGTGTCCTTCTTAAACTGGGGTGCTCAGAATGGAACCCTACATGAGGTCCAATAAGGGAACATTAACTGTGGGGCTTCCTCTTCCTGGAAGCTGCATCCCTCCTATTGGTGAACATATCCCAGCACTGATGCTGAATGAACTTTCAGGTCATCCACACCCCCAGATCCTTTCAGGATCAAACTATCTATACCTCTCCCCAACTTATATTTCTAAAGTTGATTTTCTATACCCAAGTACAAGACTTTGTACTGAAGATTTCCTCTTCAACATTCAGTCCAGTGTTCCAGCCTATTCAGAACCTTTTGGATCCCAGACCTTTCACCTCCCGGACCAGTTTTCCTTCCTTCCCAACTTTTTGTCTTTTGCAAATTTGATATCATTTTATCCAGTGTTGACATATAAAAGGACAAAGGTCACAGCAAGGACCCCAAAATAGTTTCAAGGCTGAGAAGAAAAACTATTGTTTTGGTAAAGGACTCTTGCATCAAATGTCTCTAATACAGATTTGATATACAAATAATCATTTCCCAGCTGGAAAAAGCATTAGAAGTGCAAACTATTTACAACTATGGAAAAAAAAAAAAAAACCCTTCCAAATCACTCATAATAAATGGGGAATCTACTTCAATAGCAAAAACTTGAAAACAAAGTAGGCTTTGGCAAATGGTTAAACAAACTGTGGACATTAATTTAAGGACTTCCTTGTAAGAAAAGACAAACAAGAATTCTGAGGAACTCGGGAAGGCTTTCATGAAGCAACGACCAAACGTGCAGACACAATGACCCCAGGGATGAAACTGGAAACACTATTAACCATTAAAAGACCATCTCAGACCAAATGAACTCAAATCATTGCAAAGACTACTCTTGACTCAAGAGAAAACGTATTTCTCTCTTGACAGAGATGTAGCAGATGATAGTTGGAGTCCAGGGCATGAGCCATGAGGCATAGAATATTACTTTGTGTGGCTTAGCTGTAGCGTTCTCTCAATCTCGGAGAAGGCCCAGAAATAGCTTCTCTTCTTTAAATAAAACAGTGTAACTTCTCTGGGTCTTAGTTATATGTAAAGTCAGCAGGCTGATAGAGCTAACATCTCCTCCAATGCTAAATGCTAGGATGTGTGATTTTCTGTGCTTATAGGATGATCAGGACCTCGGACAGCACCCGGGGGACCCTATACCGGGCAAGCATTGAACTTGGATTCCAAAGCTAGTGCCCCTACTCAATCTAAATCCATTTGTCAAATTTTTCCCCTTCACCCCACTATCCTACACCTAAGGGCAGGCTATTTTCATGAGCTTTACTTTCTAGGAATGGGAAACAATGGGGTCAACCGAACACCATCTCCACTGTAGAAAGTATACCAATGGTTGTTCTCATTTCGGGGTGCTTTTTGTTTTTTTCAGTGGCCTAACAGGAGAGTGGGGTGGCTCATCATCTATTCCATTTCCCTATGGTCTGATTGGATGCCGTGTTTCTGAAAACAGACTGGGCACGGATCTGCCTAGGTCTGTCCTTACAGATGGAGTTTTCCAAAGCAATGATCCCTTGCTCCCCTCCCGCCCGTGCCTGCTAGTTCCATGAGGCAGGTGCTAGGTCTCAGCCAACTGCCCCCGTGGAAAGAGAGACCACTTCCCCCTCAGAACTTAATGGGGGCTACTACCTAAGCTGCAATCTACGAAGTTGCTTTTAAGCACAAAGGAAGCCAGAGTGAGTTATTACTGGCTGTTATCTTTTGTGATTTCTTCACACCCATCTGTTTGCATAGAGGGCTTCCCCACACTTGGGTATTCAATCACTGGGACATCAGCTGCTCCCCGTGCCCACCATTCAGAGGTTGCTGTTCTGTAGCCCCCCCCCTTTTCTGCACATGGTTAAGGGCTTAACAAATGCTTTTCATTCATTCACTCATCCATCCATTCATTCAGAAGACATATGCTGCTGACCCCTCTCCTTAATGGAATGAAAGAAGCCCAATCTCTCTGGAAATTCCTTCATTCAAAAGGGATGCATCAGTTATGTTCCTACTGTATGCTAGGGCGGTGTAAGGTGGGGGCGCGGAGAGGGAAGAGGCCCCACTTCTTGCCTCCTAGAGAGCTCACGGCCTATTAGGGATGAGATGAGGGGACGGAGGCAAAGGAAAGATCCGGCCCCAAAGTTACTAAGGGCAGGAAGACGATCCACTTCGGGCCAGCAGGAGAGAAACGGGGTAATTTCCTGACCGGGAAGACAATCCATCTTCCCTGTTGCTTTCCAAATAAAGGGAGGCTGCAAAATGGGGCCGGTTTGTCCGGGAGCTCCTGCAAGCAATAAGGCGGTCACAAGACTTGCTGAGGCCGTCCTGACCCCTGCCAAACTCTCCCAGGCTGCGGCTCCCTCGCCTCCTCCTCCTCCTCCTCCTGTTGTTGGCGCCTTAATCCCTCCCGGGGTGCAAGACAAGGGTTTGGGGGCTCCTGCGGCACCAGGGGAGCGGGGCAGCTGTTGTCTCGGAAGAATTCATCTATCCCAGGGAATCAAAAGCCGCTCACAATAGAGTCATCAGCATGTTTTCGCTCTGAAAGCCCCCCATTTCCTATTTAGAAAACACATAACCATTACCCCCCTCGGCCATTCCCAGAGGATTCCCTTTTAGCTATTTGCGCCGGCCATTATGTGGTTTATAAGTCCATGTTCCCGTGATTCTATTGGTGGCCAGACAAGCATTGAGGCTAAAAAAAAGTGTCTCTTGCAACCTCGTTAAAAAGGAGAAAAAGAGACCCCCGCGTCCCCCCTGCTGTTCCTTCCCCGAGGCCAGGCTTCCATCTCGATTTGTTTTGTGGGCAGGAGTTTAACTCTCAGCGCCTTCAGAACAGAAGGGAATTCTTGGCGTTTTTCTTTGCCTCGGTTTCTATCCTGAAAGAATGTCCGGGAGGTGATGAAAACGCTCCCCTCAGCCTTGGGAGGAACCCCGCCGACTTGAAAGTGCTCGCTAAGCGGTAAGCCCCGGGGGCCAGCACTTAGCGCCTTGGAACGCTCGGCCCGGATTCTTCCGAGTCTCAGGGTTTGGGAAAAAGCAATTTCGACGTGGCTGCAGGAGGCGGGGGCTCTTCTGCTGCCGACAGCCGGGCCAGGGGCGTCCTACCCTCGGTCAGGCTTGGGCGGCTGCCTTGTTTCAGGATCAGCGACTGGCGTGGGAAAGCGGGCGCTGCCTCCTCTCGTGCCCTCCCTGTGAACGGGCTTCTGGGGCAGCTACCAGGCCCGGCCGAGGGAGAGCGCGCGCGCGGCCCAGGGCGGCCCAGGGCGGCCGCTCCTGCCCTTTAGCAGACAAGGACACGGTCCGACAGGCGAGGGAACTTCCCGGCATCTCCCGCGGCCCAAGGTCCTTTGGACTTCAACTGGAAGGCCTGGGTTCGAGTCTCAGCTCGGCCCGTCCCTTCCCCTTGGCTTCCCCTTAAAAAAAGGGGGCTAAGGGTCTCTCCGGGCACTTCCAGATTGGATGCGCATTATTACACTGGCCGGGGAGCTGAGGCTCTCTTTGCATCCCTGAGGACAGACTGTCCTCGCGCCAGACTTGCCTGGAAACAACCAGTTCCTGTCGTCGCCATCTTGGTTTTTGACGTTTCAGAGGTCACCGAGTAGAGGGATTCTGTCCCAGCTCAGTAGAGCAGAACAGATGAGCGGTAGTTAAGTTGGAGCGGGGCCACTTTCCAGGGGCCTCATTTCTCTGAGCCCCACTCGGGGTCAGCGGCATAAATCCGGCCCCTTGAATCCCCGGGCCTCATCCTTCACTGCCGGCAAGGCCAATAGGACGGGGTGCTTGCATTCTGCATCTCCCTGGAAGTGAGTTTTGTCCCACTTTCCGAGAGGCAGGAGGGGGAGCTCGGAACCCTCCGCAGTGGAAGCGGGAGGAGCAACAAACGTCCACACCTCAGACCACAGGAGGCCCGTGCCACCCCAAACACAAAACTTTATTATGGCAAGGTGTAGTACGTCTATGGCAACTCTACGGCACAAACTGCTAAATGTCCAATGTGCCCGTCGGGCCCGGGGGCGTCTCATTCGGCTTTCCCAAACTTAAGGCATTTTTAGCCTTGCACTGGTCAGATATAGTCTTCAGAGCCTTGTAATGTCACATCCCGCAAGGATGGCAAATCCCAGGGAGCCGGGAGCCATGAGTCAGGTGGTGATATTATTCCCTGAATGATGAGGAGAAAAGAAATCCTGTTAGCACCAATGGCTTGGGCCCTTTTCCAAAACCGAACCTTCTCACGAATACATAATAAAACAAAAACAAAATCAAAAAACTAGAGCTTCGTTCCTATTGATCTTAATTATACACCCTTCCTCCCAGGGTAGTTTGGAGGAAAGTGTACCCTGAATATTCACAGCAAAAGTAGCCAACCCGAGTGCCCCTTGATTCGGGAATGACTGAACTAGGTGATATCAATAATTCTGGGAAACTTGGGATGATCTGCATGAACACTGAGGTGTAAACCGAAAACTCTACAATAATCGATGTAAGTAAAGAAAATCCCTCCCAAGAATCAGATGGGTACATGCGTCAGTGTGAGGCCTTCTGACTCGGGCTGAACCTCTCAGCAGAGAGAGAGCAGACTCCAGGTGAGCAGGGAAGTCGGCATGCCAGGGTGTTGGGCTTCATCATAATGGTTCTCTAGTCTAAGGGAGCAGCTACTAGAGAACATGTCGACTCACATACTCAAAAAGAAACACCAATAACACGTTGGGGAAAAGTAAAACAGATTTCCATAAAAGTGAGGTTTTTTCCCCCCTGCAAGAGACAACAGAGCTTAACAAAATCCAGGCTATAAAACTGATCATCCCTTTTGATGGTCAACCTTTTCTTCTCAAGATGGTATGGATAATTCTCCCTCTCTCACAAAAGAGATGGCAACCATCGCCCAATCAATGCTCCGTCTTCTCGTCAAGGCTCCACAGGCAGGAGATTTGGGGAGCCTTCCTCTAAGTCAGAGCAGATGGACCATCCCTCGGCCCTTCAGTCAGGCTCAAAGCCAGTCCGCACCCTGTGCTTGGTCACCTGGCTTTTAGGTCACTAATGTGAGCAGTTTTGGATGGGAACAGCACATCCACTACATATCAAATTCTAGCTTGTCAGCAATGAGCCAAGACATTTGTTCTGGTGGACCTTAATCAGCATTGGCTCGACTTAATTAAAATGGACATCGTTAGAAGATGCAATTCAGAATTGCTTCCATTTTGGTTTCTCGGGCCTTCTTTTTCTGGCTTTCCTTCTTCCTCTGAGCCCTGATAAGGTATGATCTAGGGGAGCTCAGCATTTTGTCATCTTAAGAGGGTTCAAGCTTCTCACTAGTGGAGATGCCAGAAGCTTTTACTTTGGCTTACTTACCAACTAGGACCTTTTCTTGTAGATCTCAAAGTCAGCTTCCCATCTCGTTTTTCAATTTCAAGACCCATTTTCTTAAGCATGGTTGTATCTGCCAGTCCATGATCTTCCATCTTTGCTATCAACTCCTGGTTTCTCTTATTGTGTTCGGTCAGGTTCCGTATGGCATACACTGCCCACTGATTCAGAACTAGATCAGAGTTAAGGAATTGGCCACAAACACGTGTCCACAGGAAGACATGAATGCACAGGAAAGGATATTCAGGAGGCACCCAGTCTGGTGGGGATTTACAATCAGTTGGACTCTTGCTAGCTAGAAATCTAAGACTCTAAGGACTAGCCATTATCTATTTACTGAACATCCCACATGCATCCCCCACCTAGAATCCTTCCCATCTCTCCTTCTCTCTTCACACACACACACACACACCCTAGCACTTGGTAATGTTTGGCACATAACTGCCTAATTAATGCTGATTTATTCTTTCAGCTCTGACTCACAGGCCCAGCTTTATTTCACCTTAACCTCCTCTCCCTCTCTCCCCCATCTCTAGGCTACTTTCCTCGGACATTATGATCTCTCCCTTTGCCTCTTTCACTTCCCTATTCCCCTTCGCCCCCAGTCAAGTCAAAAGCTGCTAGAGGCAAAGACTATTTACTGATCGTTGCTCACAGTAAATATTCATTAAACTACTTATTTCTTTACACTTTTTGCTGTTTTATTTATTTTTTTCATGTGGACCTAGAGAGGTATGTGTATGTGTGTGTGTGTGTGTGTGTGTGTGTGTGTGTGTGTTTTAATCAGAAACATTATTTTCCTAGCTAAGTAGCACAATAGATAAAGCCCTGAGCCTGGAGTCTAGAATAATAAAATTCAAATCCAGTCTGACATGTCATAGCTGTGTGACCCTGGGCAAGTCACTGAACCTGACTGCCTCAGTTTCCTCATCTGAAAAGTGGGGATTGTTGTGAGGATCAGAGGAGGTATTTGTATTGTGCTTAATACAGTGCCTGGCACATAGTAGGTGCTATGTATATATCTCTTCCCCTCCCTTCCCCTTTCCCTAAGCAAGACATCTTAACCTGTAGATTTGGTCCAAAAGAGATGTCTGAACTTGGAGCCTGGAGCAGACCGGCCACTTTCCATCCAAGAGCCTCAGTTTCTTCTTTGCCACGATCCTGTGATCATTCCAAAGGGCCTTTCCCCCTCCTGGGGAGTTTCAGTGTTTTCCTAGCTGGTATCTGTTGAGCATTTTATGGTTCCCAGAGCATTCTCCTCAGGACACATTCTCCTCCCCCCTACTCCCCCCCCATTACTTCACATAACCTCCAATGCCAATAAGAGGTGAATGCTTAAAGCCTTGCAAGGGCGCCATATACATGCATCGGGGTCAGTCAATAAGCATCTATTAAGCACCAGCTATGTGCCAGGTATTAAGGCTGGGGGTAGAAATAAAGGCAAAAGCCAGTGCCTGCCCTCAAGGGCCCACAGTCTAACGAGGGAGACTAAAGTCAAGATATGCACACAATGGAGAGCAGTGGTAAACAGAGAAGGTACTAGATTAAAGGGGATGGGGGAAGGCAGCTTGGAGAAGGGGGACTTGAAGGAAGCCCAGGAGACCTGGTTTTCCAAGAAGGGGGGACAGTCCAGGAGAAGGCCCTGTCAAGTAGGTGCTTGGTTATCCCCATTTTACAGATGAAAAAACTGAGGCTGAGTCCAGCTGAGACTTGCCCAGCAGAGTCAGCTTAGCCAGCAGGCAACATTGCCTCCTCCTGTGACAGAATGCAAATTCCTTAACAGCATGAGTGACTGTTTTTGCCTTGTTCCCCCAGAGCATAGTAGGTGTTTAATAATTGCTGGCTCTAGAGGCAGGGAGGTAGCTAGAGCACTGAGGTGTGAACCTCAGCAAACCATCTCATCTTTTCTAGACTGTTTCCTCGTGTGTTAAATGAGAAATATGAGCACCTCCTTTGTGAAGATCACCTGAGATAACAAGGATGTAAAGACACTAGATCAGTACCAGGTAGCTTTGCCGGGGATGATGGAATGGTGGTGCTAGTGCCCCCACTTTACAGATGGTCACACTGAGGCAGGCGAGGCAGGCTTTTGCCCAGTTTGCCCACCATCAGAGGGCTCCAGGCCAGTGAGATGCTCTATGCCCTCCCCCTCCTCAGGGTGGCCACCTCAGCAGCCAGACCCTCAGATCCTGGGGCTCCAGAGTAGACAATTCCTCCTAAGAAATTTCAGACCCAGAGGGGAAAAGAAAATGGCGAGCTGGGGCTGCTCCAGGCGGCCTCTCTCGAGGCCTCTATGTGCAGCCCGGTCACCGAGAGCCTCTGCAGAGCCACGCGCAGATCTGGCCAGACCCACGGGGCACCAGAGATTAAAGCAAGTTCCAGTTAATATTCAAATAAAGAGGCAGAGAGCAAAGAAGAAAGGAAGGAAAGCGGGAGAAAATGAAACATCTTCTCCAGGCTCTGATCCCACCCACACCAGAAGGGCTGCCTTGTCTGCTCCTGGGAGCTTCTGAGGTTGCCATGGCGATGACAGCCCAAAGGAGCTGCTGGGCCCGGTGGGGGAGGGAAGGTGGGCGGCCAAGCAGTCGGGTACTGAGGCCCCCCACCCCGGGGAGCTGCAAGGCCAAAGGGGTCATGGGGGTGACCATGAGCTGGGACTCCTAAGCCCTCCTGGAAAGTAGCAGCCCATCTTCAGGGCTGAATTTTAAAATAGCAACAATGGGTGTTCTCACTTTAGGGCTTATAAAGCCCCTCCCTTCGTTTCCTGGGATCTCGATGACCCTGTGAGGAGGGCATTCACCCCCTTACCCATGAGGAACCTGATCCAGATTAATGACTTGCCTTGGGTGGGACTCAAAGCAAGATCTCTCCTGATGCCCTTCCCTTGTCAATGGCACCCCTCATGCTGTTGGGTGAGCTCTGAACTGCTCCCCAGGCACGGAGCAGAGAAAGCAGAGTCCGGAGAGCCTGCGGTCTAGACCCCAGCCAAGACATTGCCCTTGTCCGGCTCTCAGCTTGCTATTCTTCCCTGTAGGTCCCGAAGGCTCCCCATCCTTGTGAGAACTAAGACTCTTCTGAAGAGATCTGCCACAGACGGCACCAGTGTGGAGGGAGGCGATCGTCAGCTGGGCAACAAGGGACCTCCCCGAAACAGCAAACACCAGGCTGGGAGAATGATCCTGGCTATCGCAAATGCCCAAAACCTTCTCTCAACAAATTACACTGACTGCAGGGGAACTCCTCGAGGGTCCCAGGCCTCAAGTCCAGCCTCTCCCTCTCAAGAAGAGGAGTAGGTAGCCAGAGGGGTGCCATGGGGAAAGCCAACAACAAAGCGAGGACAGTACTATCTTGGGCCTGGCTTCTTTGCCTCTATGCACCAGGCTCTTTGCCTGAGGGCCAGAATGCTCCCCAAAGCAGCACTGGTGGGTTTCATCAACACATCTGGGATCACAAATGTGACACTGGATTGGAGGAGCCCCACAAGCTGTGACCTCACCGGTAGATTCTGGCCCATCGACTTTTGTCACAGGATTCAAAGGGAAGATGGGGCTGGGCAAGATGGTCATGCTACCTAGCGACTCTCATCACTTCCTCTGCCTGCCTGCCTCGTGAAGGAAACGTGGAAGCAAGAGGAAGAGGTCACCCAGTCCTTCCGGAGGGGAACGCCGTGGGCTGGGCACTTGTTTCGGACAAAGCACTTAGGAAAGCTCCAGAATTCTTCTCCACGGACCATCAGCATTTGCCTGGCCAGGGGACACCTGCTTCTCGAAGGTCGTCTGTAAGGACTTTTCTTTCTGCCTTTAACTCCGACCATGTTCTCTTTTCTGGACTTCCCTATGGAGGTCGACGAAAATGTGAACATAATGAAAAGTAATTGCTTCTCGTTCTGAAGGGCAGCCCTCAACTTCATGCTCTGGACCTCCTTGGAGCCCCATCCCCAGCCCCGTGGTTCCCTCTTCCTCCCCCAAGCTGATGGATTATGTGGAGTCCAATTTCCCTCTGCATCTGTGTGTTCAAAGGCAGGGAGGGAGCCTCCTTCTTTCTGCTGGGCAAGATGCTGGAGGCATTTCTTCAAGGGCTGTGCTCTCTGACGGAACTAGGCAGCGGCTGATTGGGAGCTAATTTGTGATTCTGGAAGTGATAAACAAGCAAAACACTACAGGGGGCAGACCCCCAAGCAGGCATCTACAAATCAACGAGGCTCTAAGAAGCACTGACAGCTTCCATGTTCCTAGAAGGGCCTTCGGAGGCGGAACCCACTGAGACTTAGCTCAGAAGAGTTCAGTACTTGGAGAGTGCTGGGGCCAGGAAGACCAGAAGCCTGAATCCCACCTCAATTATTTAGTTGAAATCACTGCATCTAAGACCCAGTTTCCTCATCAGTATTAAAAAAAAATTGATAATAACACTTAATTCCCAGGGTGGTTCTGAGGATCAAATGAATCATTTTTGTAAAGTACTTTGTCAGCCCTAAAAGTCTCTCTCCGTACTGTCTCTCGTTACTATTATTATTGCCAGAGAAGCCTTTTCTAATTTATAAAATCTGGAAGCCAGCCTCTGTGGGTCTCCAGGGCCCCCTCTCCTTCTAACATTTTAAATCTCCTTTCTAGCATCGAGACTGATTCAGTAGGAAATTAGTGAGTCTTAAGGAACTTGACACAGATGATCAATAAAGAGAAAATTTCCAAATTAGAACAGATTTGTCCCAAATGAAGTTGCAAACGCAAGCTGGACAAGTTTCCCTCCGGCTCACAGGGAAGCCCACCGAGCAGAAGCAGGCAATAAGTAGAGAAGCTGGGAGTCAGAGCCAGGTCTTTGGGCCCCAAGACCAGGGAGCTTTCTGGTGTACCCGATGGATGATCCCTGGCAATGCTAATCCAAGCAGCAGTCTCTGATGTTGACTCTCTCTTGGATGCAGACCTCCCTTGGCATTCCCAGTGTGATTTTCTGAACACATTCTCTCAAACCTTAGCTTTGGAAAGTCTCTCTGAGAAACCTCTCGGTGTAAGAGAAGCCTGGGACGATGACTTTTTCCCTGTTGTTCCAATGGTGGAACATGACAGGAACCCTCCATTCTGACTGGGATCTTCTTCTCTCAACATGGCCCTGATTCCTTCCCAAGCATCATTACACAGAAGCCTGTCACCTGACCTAAGAGGGAAGGTCTGATGTTAGCTCCCAGCCAAAGGGCAGTCACCTGATATACTTCCACCCCAGCCAGAAGATCCTGTGGCCAGCTTGCAGGCATCTTGAAGGATCCCAAAGCAGCCTTTCTGTCCACTCTATGTTCTGGAAGCGTTTTACTGACCCCTAAAAGCATCCCTTGGTGTGTCATCCTCAGGACCTTGCATCAGCATGACACAAAGGTTTCGTCACTAAAAACAAATGTCGTTTCTGATTTAAATGGCTAGGCAGAACTTGGGGGACGAGGAAACAATTTTGCCTGCAATCTGAGGGAGGGGTTGACTGCTCCTATTCCAAAACCTCCTCATTCATCCAATAGGTCACGGTCTGACTGGAGTTCTGGGCTCAAAGTTCTCATGACTGATTTGTGAGACTCGAGGCTTGCTTCTGGACTTCTCTTAAACAGCAGGAAAGGAACCACAGACACTGCTCTTAGCATCACAAGACTTCTGTTCAAGTCCTGCTTCTAACACTGCCCTTGGACAGACCACTTCTTCTGTCAATGGAGGGTGTTATTAATTTAAACAATGACTTCAAGTAATCAAGATGAAAAAGGGACTCTATGGACATTCAAGGAATATGGAGATCTGGGAAAGCCCTTCTCCTCTTCACTCAAGGCCCAGCTTGATGCTCCCCTTACTGTCAAAGACGTCCTCCATCTCAGAGCGCCTCTATCTTTGGTGCTCACCTCATGGCATGACTGTCTGAGCTCTGGTTTGTCCTTGTTCTAGAAAACATGGCAGAGAGGGACTACTGCTCTGTGTGTTTGAGCCTGTGCATGTTATAGGTCTATTGTTTTCAAGCAGTAGCATGGACCAAATGCTCTTCTCTGTAGGGAGGGAGTACATTCTTTTTTTTTTTTTTTTCCTGAGGCTGGGGTTAAGTGACTTGCCCAGGGTCACACAGCTAGGAAGTGTCTGAGATCACATTTGAACTCGGGTCCTCCTGAATTCAGGGCTGGTGCTCTATCCACTGCGCCACCTAGCTGCCCCTCAGGGAGTACATTCAACCTCTCTTCCCAGCTGTTCTATTCATCTGTATTTCTTAGTGACCTTCATTCTGTTCTGCTATACTTTCTTTAAAACGTCTTAAAGATTTTCTTTTCTAAATTTTAAAAAGAAAAATAGAAATTTTCTAAAAGGGTGGGCATTTCTCTGGTTGATATTCATATGAAGTATTTTCCATGGGGCTGTTGATAGCTTGATTTTCTTCCTCTGGAAAGTGTCTATTCAGATGTTTTGATCATTATTTATCTATTAGGACCCCAGGCTACTTTAAATGAGCCTTTTAAATAAGGGGCCCCAGCTGCCTTATCACTCCCTTACAGCCCAATTCACATGGCACCTCCTTTAGGAAATGCTCCCTAATGCCTGCCGCTGGCAAGGACCACTCATCCTTATGGACTTCAGTAATGAGCTGATCTTGTACCATCCCTGCTATCTGGGTTGCTTCTGACTAGACTGTGAGCTTTGTGAGGGGAGGAAATCCTGCCCTATCTCTCCCAGAAACTCTTGCAGGCCTTGCTGTAGCGGTGGGTTGTTAATGAGCACCGAGAGAATAAATGGATGAACCATCCATCCAGATGGGGCTGGCACAGCCAGGATGTCAGTTAGAAGATTAACCAGGAAGCAGAATCCACAGGCAAATGTGAATGCTCTCCAACGTCAATTTGCCTTTTAGGGGAAGATAATCTGGAGGCCAGAAACCTCTTGGATCTGGAATGGAAAGGGCCTCTGAGATCTAGTCCAACTCCTTTTACTGATGAGTTAAGTGAGGGCCCACCAGAAAGAGGAGGGATCTGTCCAAGGCCACCCAGGTGTGGAGAAGCTGGCCCCCACCTCCAGGCTCCTGCAGACTACCCTATGACTGCATCTCCTGAGGTCTCAAATCATAGTGTTAGGAGCCCGCGTGTGGTGGTTGGGCGGGAGCGCCAAGATGGGGGCAGGAGAGGGCCGAGATGTAATCTTTCAGGCAACTGAGTCCAAACCATATAGGAATTCAGAAATTGGAGCTGGGGCCTTGAAGTGCCCTGGAAGGAAGCACATAGGAAGCTCGTGGCGATGCTCACCGAAGGCCAAGTTGGCTCATTTGAAAATCGTTCTGTGGGGCTGGGGATTGGCTGCTGCTTCTCAGCAGACTGGATGGAGAGGACGTGTTTATTTTTCAGGGCCAACACTGACGACTGAATCGGTTTACTCCCTGTTTAGTAGGTTCCCTAAACCTCAGCACAACTGGCCCCCAAAAGCCAGTGGCCCTCCTTGTCACTCACAGCATCCAAAGCTGAGGTTACAAATCAACAGAAGTGGGGGGAGTTCTGTGACAGGCTAGAGGAGGAGCCTCTTTGCTTTTCCTTTCAAAGCCATTCCAAATGATGAACGAGCTAGTGATGACCATCAGGGGCCCAGTAGGTGAGTGGCTCCAAGTTCTGAGGGAGGCTACAAACGGAAAGCCTAAGATTGCTTTACAATTTTTCCATGAATTGTGGTGGGGGTGGAAGAGGAACTATAACTGACAGCCCCGGAGAGACCTCGCTTCTTTCCCACAAGCCTCCCCAGGGGCGGGGGATTCTCTGAAGAGAATCGGGGGAAGACAGACAAGAATCACTGGAGAAGGGAAAGATCAGAGCAAGACAGGGATGAGTGGTGATGGCTGGAAGCCACTGGAACTCGGGGATACTGAGGCAGCTAACCCTCAAACTGCAGCAGAGACCTCTGTTATCCTTCTGGGGCATGGATCCAAGACATAAAAAAGCTCTTCTAAGATTTGTTAAAACAGAATCAAGAAAGTAAAGAGAATGAGGTCCTGGGCAAGAAAGTAAAGACCGGGGACCCAGAGCAGGGCCTCATCACTGACATCCAGGAAAGACATGGGAGCACTGAGCTGGGGGCAAGTCACCAGCGGAGGAGTTCAGAGGGCAGTGGCACAGCCCTGGAAACGCTTCCTGAAGAGGTAAGATTCCCCAATGAAAGAATCTAGTTTTTCACAAGCTATGCTGGGAGAAGGGCACCACTGCTTAGGGGAAGCTTTTCTAAGGATGGAGGAGGTCAGTGGATGCCGATGACAGGAGACAAGCTCCTGGAGAACCCAGGGAGGGAGGAGATGAAAAGCATAACACGCCTTGTGCCGAAGAAGGGCCACCCTGTCCTGGATGCAGAGGTGGAGGAGAGGATATTCAGAGAAGACGGTCTCTAATTTTCTTAATAAAACAGAAAGTGGGCTTCTTGGCTGAAAGGAAGGACTCAAAGAAGGATCCTGCATAGAGAAGTTGATGGAGGAAGAATGAGACAAGAGTCCACAAGGAGCAAGGCCAGGTGAGGTCAAGACTTGCATGGTCACGGACCTTCCTTCACCAAGGCCCCAGAGTGCCGGGACGGCTCTTTGGAGGAAAGCCAGCATGTCATGGGATCAAGATTGTACAGAGGAAAAGGGAGGCCAGAGCAGGATGGAGATGAGGATGGAAGCGGAAAGGGGCAAGCTTAGAACCCAGAAGGAAGTTCAGCATTCAAGATCAATGCCTCCTATAATTCCCCAAGAGTTCTTTAATTCACCCTTTTGGCCCACATTCTTAAATTTCTGATTTTAAAATGTAACTCCATTTCCTTACAAAGAAAATGTTTGTCCTTTTGCATGTTTGAAATTCAAGGGATTAAGTTCTGGGTTTTCCCCTTTCTCCAAAAAAAGAAGTCTAGTACGATGTTTGACTTCCTAGAGACCTTAGGGGCCTGCGGACACAGTTGTACAGACTTTTGTCACAGTTTGGAGGACAGAACACTGAACTGGGAATCAAAGGGCCTGAGCCCCAGAAAGGACCTACCAAGCTACTGGAGACACAAGATGCCCATTTGAGGACTTAGGAAATAACCTGGCCAAAGCCACACCAGCAGCAAGCAAGCTCCCTCAAGAGGCTAGGGCTACCTTATCCCCCCATCCCCAAGGGGCGTCCTCAACCTTACTTCCAGAAAGGGATCATCTAATTTCTGCTTCACCTCCCCTCCCTTCTTTCCTGAGACTCAAATGGGCTGGAAGTTCAATGGGTTTCTCCAGTACTTGGCTCCTAAGTCGTGCCCTCCCGGGCCAAGCAGAACTAATCTCATCTCTCATCCACAGGCTGGCCTTCCCCGCCCACAGACTGCATTTGTGTCCCAGTTGGGTGGGGCTCGGCTCCTTGAGCTGACCTCTGTCTGCCTCCCCGTCACTGATACAGGAGGGATCTAACAGGCCATCAGGACCAACCAAGTCAGTCCCTCATTAGACAAAGGGAGGCTACTGGGGTCCAGACAAACCAAACAATGGGCCCAAATTCACACGGGGAATCTGTCAAAATAAGTTTTGAGCCCAGATCCTTCGACTCCAAAGAGTAGCCGGTTGGTCCACACGGGGCATGTCACTTCATCCTGCTTGCCTCAGTTTCCTTATCTGTCAGATGATCTGGAGAAATAAATGGCCAATCACTGCAGTCTCTTTGCCAAGAAAACCCCAGAGGGGGGTCACAAGGAATCAGATGTAATCACAAAAAAAAAAACAAAACAAAAAAAAAAAAAAAAAAACAAACAGGTAGCCCACCTCTGTTGTGAGTTAAGTTCTCAATAATCCCATCTAAGACACTACCTACTTTGACAGCTTTTTAACCCTTGGGAAGCCTGACCCTGAATGTTTTCTCTCAAGAGTAAGCAGGAACAGTGTGGGTGACGGGTGGTGGATGGCAGCTGCAGGATGGTGAGCTGGGGGCAGGATCATCACCAGACCCCTGATTGTGCCATTGTGGGCCCCTCCTCCAGAGTGCAGACAGCAGCTTGGACCCCTGCCCCACACTGTGGGATTGTGGTTCATGCTTTCCCAAGGTCTCCAGCACCTTCTAGGTCATCATGTCAGCTGTTCCCACACACACACTTATTGAGGATCTTGCTCTCTTTCAGATAGGATGTTGGAAACTGAACTTTCACTACCATGTCCTCCATTGGCTTCTTCTCTGCATTCTGGGTCTGTTCTACATCATTAATGCCATTTTCACTTCTTCACAGAGCACCTCAAGAATGGGAACGACCCCCAATGGGCCGGCCCCACTGCCGGGATGTGGCTGGACGCATCTCCTCCATTGGTTGTTTGTCAATGACCTCTCGAGGGAAGGTGTCCACTCGTTTTTGGTCTTACAAAAGAGGCCACATTGCCCTTCCTTGCCTGTCACCCTTCGATACTATCTTCCAAACGAATTGATGTTCTAAACACGTCCTCCTTGGCCGCCTCAGGTGGGCCTTTTCTCCACATATACTCTCTCTTGGTAATCTCATTGGCCATCATCCCCCCGCCGATGGCCGCAGAGCTGGGCCTCCGGCCCTGGACTTGTCCTTGTGCTGCAGGCCTGTATCACCAGCTGCTGACTGGTCATTCCAGAGATGCCATCCACTCAGTCCAAAAGTAACTTGTACGGGTGGTTTTCCTACCTTTTTAAGGTTTCACTGCCCACCCCTTACCCCCTGCCCTGCCCGCTGTGGTCCAGCTAAACTGGCCCCCATCTCCAAGAGCCCTTCCCTTCCCCCAGCTGCCGCTCCAGGAAGCCTTTCTGATCTCCTAGCAGTCAGGGCCCTTCCTCCCTAACCGCTTGTTTCTAACTCTATTTTGCGGACATGGGTATTTCTCAGGAAAATGCCAGCTCTTGGTGAGAAGTGTCTCATACCCGCGTGTCCAGCATGGGGAACAGCACTGAAACAGTCATTTAGGACTGCATCCAGGAGTTATGACGTCACCTACAAGCACCATTTTCCTCTGCATCTCTCACTGTCCTCCGGGATGCGCCCCGAAGTGTCTGAGGCCACATTCAAATTCAGCTCCTCTGCCCCCAGGTTAGACTCTCCAGTGCCCTCACCTGAGGCTTGCAAGGCCAGGTCTGCAGCCCTCATTTGGGGGCCGCTCCGCTCGGGACACCCAGCCATCTTCAAGGTTTTCCCCACAATCATTCCCGGACCAAAGCGACTGGGGCGCTCGAGAGAGGTTTTCTGAGGCAAGAGGACAGGAGGCGACTGTTCAGTGCTGTTAACAGCTTCTCTCTGGAGAATTCCTCCGAGAGTGGCTCCAAACCACATCAAGCCCGGCCAGTTACATAATCCCGAGTTGTTTAAAAATAGTTGTACCTGATCTGTCTTGGTTTGGCTGTTGCTGGGAGCCAAGTGTGCACGCCTGGTTTCCCCTTAAGACAGCTCCCCCACTTGTTCTGACTGTTTGTCTAGGACGCTGCTGGCCCTGGGGGTACAGGGGTCTGCTCTGGAGGAAGCTTTGGGAGGCCAGAAAAGGCTTCCCCCTCCTCTCCCTCAAGACTGCTGGCCGTGTTAATGGCCCAGTCATGCTCAGCCACTGCGAGAACCACTGACAGGGAAGCCGAGCTGCAGTTAATTGGAAGGGCAGCTCCCCAAGGGGTGGGTGGAGGCCTCGGTTTCCCCTCCTGCCCAAAAGGCCAGGGCTGTATTCTTCTGATGTAACTGCCTCCTCCGCTGCCCCAGAGCTCAGGCCAAGACCCAGACAATCGAAGCTATTGTTGTCTCAGTAGAAAACATTCCCCTTCTTTGAGGGAGGGGACTGGTCCTCAGGCTGCGGACCCCGTGCTCAGCCCTGCATCCCACTCAGATGCTCCAAAGATACCTCTGACTCACATCCAAACACTCTTCCTCTTCTACACTTATTGATTTCTATCAACGGCACCATCTCAACACTTTGCTCTTGCACCGCGCCCTTGTCCCCATCCTTAGTCACCAGGCCGGTGGGGCCCCATTGCCTCTCACTTCCACTACTACTAACCCGCTTGCCAGTCTTTCTCCATTCCAGACCATTTCCTACGGAACCACCAAAGCAGATTTCCTTACATGTGGGTCTGACCACATCGCTCGGTTGGTTGGCCCAGACTGGCCCCAGCTACCTTTCTAGCTTCGGTGGACATTACTCTCCTTCCCGGCTCTGACACACCCAAACTGAGTTTCCTGTGGTTTTTTCACCCACAGCCATCCCCCGTGTGTTGTCAGCTCCCTTGCTTCTGACCCTAACGTAGTCCCCCTCTTGCTTTAATAGGCAGCTTGGACACTGTCTTCTGCTTTCCTCAACTGCTCAGGCCCTGGTGTAGGCCCAAAGGTGAAGCCTGACACAGGGAGAGTTTGTTTGGGCCTTTTCTCTCCAGGGCCCACACAGTGGATTGATTGATTGATCGATTGATAAATGCTCACAGAACCAACAAATTAGAAAAGGGTTAACTGGCATTGTGATCAAGTGAATCTCTCCTTATAAATGTTGCCTTTCATCACCATAAAAAAAAAAAAAAAAGGGAAAAACCACCCTTGTTTTTGTTCTCATACTCATTCACCAAACAAAGCAAAACAGCAAACCCACATCAAGGCCCACTGATCAAAAAGGAGATCAAAAAGGAAAGAGAAAAAGGACAAACATTTCAAATAAAGTTCAGCTGGTTTCTGTCTGGAAAACAACAAACCCGGATCCCACTCGCCACAATAAAACTGACAAATAAGAAATCGACCCCATGTTGGTGGGTTTGGAAGGTGCCCATGGCAACAATGCCTCTCTCATTACTCCTGTGTCTCGAGGCCAGGCTGGTGAGTGAGTGATCTGTCACTGGACTAGTCTGTGCCACTTTGGGGAAGGGGGCGGCTTCGCCTCCTGCTTCTGGCTGGCCGCTACCTCTTCGGGGCAGCTTGTGAGCGGCCATACCCTCGCCCCATCATCTTCTCCACAGGACCCTCCCCTGCAGATGATCACTGGGCACAAGTCCCCCTTGACCGAGCCCCATGGATAAATGGGCCAAGAGCTGAGTGCTTGGGGGTGAATTTAATTGCCAAAGGCTTTGAGGTCTTGGGATCATCACTGGCAATAGCAGGAGGGCCAAGAACTCATCAAGGAGCCCCAAATTCGGATCCACACCCACTAGCCAACCCTAAAATTCCCAATCTGTGAGAGTCCATGATTGAGCATGATCTGGACCCCCTCCTTTCAAAGACTTTTATCAGACACGGAAAAAGGAATGTTAACCAAGGAGTGTCCAGCCGCGTCTTCCTCTACAACCTCTCCCTCCAAAGACGCCCCAGAGTCTCTACTGGCACAAAAAAAGCAGCTTTGGGAAGAAGGCCTTATGAGTTCATAAAAGCATAAAAGAAAGCCTGGGCCCAGCCAGAAGTTGGAGGCCTGACACTTCGGTCTCCCTCCCAGAAGATGGGTTAAAATCCTGACCTTTGGATGCTTTAGGAAAGGACCTACTATGTGGTGGCAAGCACTGGCTTTGGGTCCAGGGAGCTGGTTGGGATGCAGACCCTGCCCCTTTCCATCTGCGAGAACCTGACTAAATCACTTACCTCCTATTTCCCCAATGAGCAAATTATACCAGATTTTCCTCCAGATTCATTCTAAATCCACGACCCCATAGAACGGCAGGAGAGTGGCCATTTTTCACTTATTCACTTAACACACATTTCCTGAGAGGCTGACAAACAAGGAGCTAACAGAAGAGAAGGGCCCATGTACAGAAATCGCAAATGAGCAGCACACATTTGATCCTGCCCCCCCCCCCCAGAGGCCTCCCCCTCCTCCAGTAAGGATACAGGGATTGTTGTCATCCATGCTGCAGTTGTCCAGAATGAGGGGGATGCCATCCAGTTCATACACCTAACCCAAGAGACAAATAAACAATGGATTGTCAGAAACCGTTCCTGGAACACCGAAACCTTAAGTCCTTTTCTGTGAATGGGAAGTCCACGTGGCAGGGACCCTGTAAGGGACATTTTCACAACTCAAAAATGATAGGGCAGCCAACGAGTCCTTTCCCAATTTCAGGCTGAAATCCCACTGGCCACAAGGAAGATAAGAGGAGGCAGATTTCATGAATACGTTTCCAAGTGGGTTTACTCTAAGATTGTGGGCAAGAGGCAAGGGGTGAATTCTCAGGCTCTGGAGCAGAAGCTAATAGTTGAAAAGTTCTGCCCAAGTCTTGAGACCTCAGTCTAGGTCCTATCAAAGGCCTGGCTCTCGTCCCCGGGTGTGACTGAGTCTGCTCGCCATCTTTACAGGGAGGATCTCTATGATTCCTCGTGGCTCTCCATCCCACCAGACAGACAGCGCAGGTATCGATGCAATTAAGAGCCAGGACTTGGCGTTTTTTTTTAAAACACCACCACTTTTTTGAAGCCCGGTGTTTGTTCTCACCTCTCTCCTCCATGTTCCCAGCCCAACCAGGGCTGAATCTACACAGCTCAGGCTGCAAGCGTTTGCGGCTCTACAGAAAATGTTTTTTTTAAGATAAATAAAACAATGAAATGTTAAACTCTAGGGAAAAAAATCTCTTTCTCCTTGAAATTTTAGATTTCTGGTATGTGTAAAGTGGTGAGACATCCTCTGTGAGCAAACTGAGTCACTGCTTTGCAATCTGCGATTTCAGCGGGTGGGCAGCAGGGAGTGAGTGAGGGATGCTGGGCAGCGGTGACTGGGACAGGGTTGTGGCTTCCCCGAGGGGATGCTCTCATGGAGAGTGTGTGTGTAAACAACTGTATTATGAAAGCAACCACGGACTGGCAGGCTGGCAGGAGGTGAGAGAGCTATCATCAAGCGCCTCCTCCGAGAAGAAGAGGAGGGGGGGCGTGCAGAGAGGGACGATGCAGAGCCTGGAGGTCCCGGGCTGGGCAGGGGGCAGAGCAACAGGGTCGGCCAAGGGCTGCCAGAGGCCATCAGCCCTCCACCTCAGTCAAGCTGCATTTCACTGTAACTGGCTTCCTTTGTCTTATTTTGTGCACTTAAAGACTTGATTCTGAGGAGGGGGCCACAGGCTTCCTCAGACAGCCTGGGCCAGGGGCTCGGGACTCGCCCCCAAAGCGGAGCAGCCCCAGGGATCACGGCGCAGCAGAGCGGCGAGCGCCCGAGACACCTGGGCAGAGGGCACACGCTGCACTGCCTCCTCGCAGCAGCTCCAGGTTCTTCCCTCCCAGCAGGCCGGGGCAGCCAGTGGGGGTGGAAGGACCACCAGCGGGAAAAACACTTAGATGCTCAAGCTTTCTTCTGTTCACACTTCATAAAACAAATGAGTTGTTTGTTTCTCTGCCTAACAAGTTGGGAATTGATTACAAGCCCCTAACAAGTGAGTCATGGGTTATACTGCGTATGAAGGAGTCGAGCTCTGTCAACACTTTGATGAGGAGAGCGTGCAGGCGGGTTTCAGCGGGTGAACACAGACCCCCAAGAGGATGGCTAATGCGCCGGCTGGCTTCTTCCTCCGCCCAATGGGAGGGGCGGCCGGGAGGCAACTGGGGGGCTTCCCCACCCTTCGGAAGCACAAGTTCCCAATCTCGTGTCTCACCCAGGGCTGACCCCCAAATATGGCTCAGAGTAAGGACTTGAAGCTACTGTCTTCTAGGTAGGATTTGATCTCAGTGCTCTAGTCCATAGTCAGTTTAGACTCGGAAAGAAGATAATCATGGGCCCCAAAGGTGCCCAGGGCCCTGCACCAAAACAGGGGTCTTATAAATGACTGCTCAATGTTGAGAAGAAAACATGGTGTTGTGCCGGCCCATGCCTGCTTTTCTTCTGCGATCCTGATCTCTGCCCCGGGATCCTACCACTCCATTCCTATTAGCAGAGGATGAAACCGAGCCAAGGGGCTGTGCCCACGGCCACCACAGTAGCCTGAGAATGGAGGAGATGTATTGTTGACGAGGGAATGCGCCAGTCTTCCCTGTGTCCGGCACCTTCGTTCTCAGGACAACCTTCGCTCCTCGAGGGGCCGGGGCCGGTCGTCTCTGCATCCTGGCACACGGCAGCCGACTCCTGCCCAAGCCTGAGCCTCGGGGCCCTTGGTTTCCCGGGCCCTCGACATCCTTCACTGAGAGACGTGTCGTGCTTTGGGACGTCGCCTTTTTGATCAGGGCATTGCTGAACTCCCCCCACCGCATCCCCAAGCATCGTCGGCTCATTCTGCCCTAATTGGGGAGGGCATCCAAGAGCTGGGGGCAGCAATGGGACTTCCTCAATGCTGCGGGCCTCAAGGCAAATCACAGAACCACCAGCAAAACCCTCTACGTGCTGAAGATTACCCATAGATGTGATTTCTCACCTGCCTGCTCCTTTCTTTCAGGGGCTGGCCCAGCAGCCCCACACTGTGCCCAGCACTTACGCCTGGCATTTTAAGGTGAATCCAAGAGAAAAACGGGTGCTGAGAATGTCTCGTTTCTAATCCGCAGCAGACCCACCCAGAGGGTCCAAGAAGCTCCCACTCTGGCTCTGTTTAGAGAGCTATGGCCCCCAGGTGGCAGAAACTCCTTACATCCACCTTGTCCAGGCCGAGCTTTGGAAACACTGGGAAGTCAATGATCTTGCCAGGGTGTGAACCTCAGGTTTTGGGAAATAACCATTGGTCTGAAGGTTAACAAGAGTGCATCAACGTGCTTGGAGATCCCGCCAAAGGACAGGGAGGGCCCAGTCCCGAGGGAGATGTCACAACTCGGGCGAGACTGGGGAAACTCCCTGGAGAGCCTGGCCATCCTGTCTGGGATCCCAAGATTCACTCTGGTCCATAGGCTCCTGGACTCTCCAGGACATCTTGGAAGAACTGAGATTGGGCCAAAGTGCTGCCACAGCCTTTCCTGTTCCCTTGCAAGACAGGTCCATGACCCTCCAGGGCCCTGCCCCAGGTACACCAGCTCTGCTCCGTGGGCTTGGGGATGGGCAGTGGGGAGGGCTTGCACCTCGCAAAGATCTGCCAAGGATCTTTCTGTGTGCACAATCTGGAGCCCAGCGACCTTCTAACACGCGAGGTCCATCTTGTGGGTATGAGGAGGTCTCTTTACACACACAGAGTCCTCCGCTTCCTCCCTTGCCGGTCTCCAAAAAGAGACTAAAGTCCTTAAGCCAGTGATTCTGGACACACCAACACCCTCCATCCTGAGTCAAGGGAGAGAGAGTAAAGGAAAGGAGGGAGAGAAAGGAAGGAAGGAGGGAGGAGGGAGCAGGAAGGAGGAAGGAAGGAGGGAGGAGGGAGCAGGAAGGAGGAAGGAAGGAGAGGGGAGCAGGAAATCACTATATAAAGTTGGTCACTTGCTGTTCATTCTGGACAGCACTAAAGCATGCAGATTGCTAGCACCTTTCAAGTCCCTGTCCCTGATGACTAATGTTGCCTCAGAAGGTGCCTTCAACGGAAGGTCCTGGAAGGGGCTAACGAGGAGACGTAAGGGAATCTGAGAATAGTGGGGTCTCCCTATCCTTTCTGGCAGCAATCCCCTCTTCCCTCACTCAGTGGGTATGGGTCGGCCCTGCCGATTCATCCATCCATGCTTTCAGGAAACGTGTCCCCTCGGAGAAGGGGGACAAAAAGACAATCAGCATTGGGGAGACAATCTGCAGCTATTTTTCTGCTTTTCCTATAAAATGGGAGAGGTGATTTCATACTTCAGACTTGGAATAGGTGAGCAGCCACCTCCTCCCAGCATCTCTTCTTCCTGGCTCCGGGTGCAGACCCTGGTGGTGGGCACTCCCTCCCTCCTGAGGCGGCTCCCGAGGGAAGGAGCCTCTTTTCCTTCCACGGGGCGAGGGCCTCTGCTCCTGACTCTGCCCCGCTGGGAGCACGAGTCTCAGGGGAAAGTGAGACCGAGCTCTCCATCATCCCGCGGACCCCAGACCCAGCTCACTTCTCGTGCACGGGGCGGGCGCAGGTGCGTTTGGAAGAGCGTGTGCAAACAGACCCGCCGACGTCGTTGAGCCCAAATCTGTTTTCACAAGAACATCTGACCTGATATTAAGCAGCGTGATGGGGAAACAATGCAAAGCCTCTCTCTGAAAGACAGGCTGGGCACAGGGTTGGCCATTTCTGGGCTCAGCAGGAAACCACCCCAACCCAAACTAAACAGTAACCTGGTTAAGCGTGAGCTGAGCATAGCTGAGCGCATTAATCATCAGACAGGATAATAAAGGAAAATATGCCAGCTATCTCCCAACTGTTTACCGCTTCTGTTTTTCTTGGAACAGAAACGCATTTTCTATATTAGATGAACCTGTAAAAAACACATACCTGGTTTAAAAAAAAAAAAAAAAAAAAAAAGCTGAACACGTTCTCTGTATCAGGAGCATGAAAACATGGAATATTCCATCATCCTGAAAGAATTCTGGGTTCACAAAGGTCCAGCACCCACCCGACTCCAGCTATGGTAACAGCTGCATAACAGAAACCAAACAGAGCACGCTCCGCGCCGGGAACCAGCTGCAGAAGGGCCCGGCCGCTCGCACAAAAGCCGGACGGCCCGCGGGCAGGGGACGGGCACCGGCCGGGGAGCCCGGAGCGGCGGGGACACTAAGGACGCGCGTCTGGGGGCAGCCCGTGATTTAACTCCCACGGACGCTTCCCCACTCATAGTCCAAGGGCTCCCCCCTTCCTATCACCAGTCGGGGCACCAACCGGAAGCCAAGTAAGTGGGACCTCCCTTCACAAGGTATTGGTCCCATTTTCAAGAAAATGGAGCCAATGCTCAGGGAGGGGCTTGTGTTCATACGACTAGTAAGGGATGAGGCCGGGTCTCCCTGCTTGACATTTAACTCTCCATCTTCTACATGTCACACCATCAATCATACATCATTTTTATGGTGTTTAGAGCTTATAAAATGTCTTCATATATTTTCTCACTTAGTCCTTGGAGATTAGAAGGCGTAGGAATAGAAATCCCCAGTTTTATAAAGGAAGAAACAGTGTCAGAGAAAACTGCCAGAAATGAGCGCCAGATTTGCAATCAAGAGGCCTGAGTTCAAATTCTGACTCTATGCCTTACGAGCTGTGTGAACCTGAATGGTGATTTGACCGTGGCAAGCCTCGGTTTCCTTCTCTGTAAAACAAGAGGTCTTCCACCAGAGTCCCTTCAAGACTACATTCTCCAAGGAGTGGTTCACAGAGCTAAAAGGCGGGAGAGGTATTCATAGTTCATGGGCAGGCCGAGTCAATATAATAAAAATGACGCTACTACTCATTGACTTATCAATTCAGTGCTACACCAATCAAACTATCAAAGTTACTTTACAGGGCTAGGGACAGCAACAGAAAATTCCTCCCAAGGAACAAAAGGTCAAGAATATCAAAGGATTGTTGCTTACGGCCAGGTGTCCGGTGCCAGCTCCCACAAACAAACAAAAAGGGAACCAGCTTTCTAATGACTACAAGGCTCTGATGAGGAAAACAATTTGGTGCTGGGTAAGTGACAGAAAGATTGATCAGGGAAATACATTAGGGACACAACATGCAGAGAAACAGACCTGGCATGAACCCAAAGACCCTGGCTACTAGGACAAGAACTCACTTTTTGACAAAAACTTCTAGGAAAACTGGAAAGCAGTCTGGCCAAAAACAGGTGTGGACCAAATTCTCACAGCACATATATATACAGCAAGCTCCAAATGAGTACGTGACTTAAACCTAAACTATGATATCATAAATAAATTAGAGAAACAAGGGAGAAATTACCTGTCAGGTCTGTGGATAGAAGAGAAAGAAAGGGTCACAGAAGATAAAATGGATGTATTCAACTACATCATAAATTTCTTTTTTTTATACAAACCAAATTAATGCAGCTACAATTAAAAGAGGAGGATGAAATTGGGAGGTGAAAAAAAAAAAAAAACAACTTTGCAGTAAGTTTATCCAATACAGGTCTCATTTATAAAAAATATATATAGTAAATCAGTCAACATTATAAGAACAAGAGGCATTCCCCAAATGATAAACAGTCAAAGGATATGACTAAACAATTTTCAGAGGAAAGAATCCAAGCTATTGATAACTCTCTGAAAAAAATTCCAAATTATTATTAGAAAGATACAGATTACAATAATTCGGGGGGGTTCCATCTCATACCCACTCAATTGACTAAGTTGTTAACAAAGGAAAATGACAAATACTGGAAGGGCTGTAGGAAAACAGGCATACTAGTACGTGATTGGTGGAGTTGTGACCTGGTCCAGCCATTCTGGCAAGCAAGTGCTACTAGAGCTATACCCCAAAAAGAATAAAGGAAGAGGGAAAGGACCCTCATGTACAAAACTAGCATGGCACCACAGACTGAGCATAGATCCCAGCTACAACTATACTTGTTTCTTGGGAACCCGGGTAGGAAATGCTGCTCTGATTCTAAAGGGGAAGTAACCGTCCAACTGACTTTAAGTGGTCAGTGCTTTCTCTAGAGTAGCTCAACTGTCTGTATATTATGGTGTTCATTATTTCTTCCCTCTATTTAATGAACAGCACTGACAAAAATTCCCAGAAGGCAGAAAAACCCATCACCAAATACTTGGAAAAACAAGGTGAAAATGTTTTTTATTGCTACAACCTCCCTCAGTGACCTTGGACAACCCCCTTCATCTCCTGGGCCTTCGTTTCCTCTTCTGTGTGATGAGGGGGTTGGACTTGCTGGCCTCTGGTCCCTGCCAGCTCTCAGTCAGGGCTCCTCTGTAGGTAACTAGCCCCACTCCCAGCTCTACCCACTTGGCTTGGCTACCTGCCATGGGCACAAGAAGCCCAGGAAAGACTCACTGGGGAGGCAACAAGAAGCTGTGGTAACCAGCCGCTTCGGGGAGACCCTTCCCCATGTCAGGGTTTCCTCAGACCCTGAAGGCCACTACTTCTCGTCACCATCCCACCCCCCAGCCCAAAGCTCCACAGAAATGCGGCAAAGCTTCATTTTGTCATCAAAGACCACGAGGAGAGGAGGCTGTTGTTCTCCAGCCTCCGATGGGAGCCGAGCTCTGGAGCAGCGCCACCGAGGAAGCCGGAAGAGCCTGATCGGCGCTCTCTACAAGAACAGTTTCAGAACGTGATTCACTAAGTCCACAGCTCTGTGTTTATGCAGAATAAAAACAGCTAAAGAATAACTAAATGTCACCGTTCTCAGGCCCTGCCACCTTTGTGTTTTTCCACCCCAGGTCTTAATGTTTTGCAACATCACGCTCCTGCTGTCCCCTGTGAGGACCACGGGAGCCGATAGGGCGGGGGCCGGGGCTCCCAGATCCCATGGGAAAAATGGGACGGGCCAACAAGGGCCCCCGCCAATAAGGGCCCCCACCCGGGCTCCAGGCTGCTTACAGCCAGGTGTCCGGTGCCAGCTCCCACTTCCTATATCACTAGTGATTCACCTCTTCTGTGCCCAGGAGCTATTTCTGGGGCCTCCTGGGAGCACCCTGCCATCTCTTCAAGCCCTGAGTGCCTCAGGGTCAGGAAAAAACAAGATGCATCTCAGAGAGGGGAAGGGAAGGCTGTCCATAATGGAGAGAGGCCTAGGCTTGGAGTCAGGAGACTCAAATTGCCCCCGATCCCTTTAGGACTGAACACAACTGAGCTGTTTCAGCCGCCGGTGCCCAGCCTCCTGTACTTTGTGCTCCAGGCAGATCCAGCGTCTGCCTGCTTCTCACCAGGGATGCCGCCTCCATGACTGGCAGCACCCCCCAGCCCGGACAGCACCCCCTAGCCCCTCTAACTCCTCCAAGAAGCAGCTCGAGGATTTTTCTTCCCACACTACCTGGCTTTTAACTGCCCTGCATTGGTTTGTTTGCAGATATACTGTCCAACTTCCACTAGACAGTGTCCTTGTATCCCAGTGCCTGGCACACCACTGGGCACACAGGGGGCATCTCGGATGCTGCATTGAGGGCTCCTCAGGCTCAGCCGGGGGTCAGCTCCCTTGGCTGAGCCACTCTAAGCAAGCCAGCAGCAGGGGAGAGGCATTTGGCCACCCAGAATAGTCAGAAAAAGCCCCGACTTGCCGTGGGAGCCAGAAGCTGTCTGGGTCTGAATGACCTTTGTTTGGGTCCAGCTGCAGGAAGACCCAGCTGGGCTGGGAATCCCGGCAGGGTGTGGCCCTCAAGCCCAGGGCGGAAACAACCAGGAATCACGAAAAGGGGGAGAAAGTCTCTGACCCAGGGGGACCTCCTCTAGGCCACAAAGATCCCTGGGGTTAAACTCTCTTGTCAGCCAATGGGGTATCGAGTGCTAAAGATACCCCAAGATCCATAAAGAGGAAAAAGCTAGCAAAATAATTAAGAACAAAGCCAATCTGTCTGTAAGTTACGCTTAATTTAAAAGCTCCAATGACTCATCCTGGTCATTGCTATCGTTTTATTTGTTCTACGCTGCCCAAGGAGGGAGAGGAGCCTCAACCAGGGATTTCTCAGTGTGGGGAATGCACTCCAGCAGAGCAGATCGGCACTCGGCTCTAAAACTGAAGAGCGTGTCTGATCCCAAGGCCAGCTCTGCCTCCCTTACCCAGCAGCCTCTCCTTGCATCATCTCGCCCACCCAGAGGCCTTCTTGCACCCCTCTGCCCTGCTGAGCCAGCCAACAGCACCTCCAGCACATCCCACAGAAGGATCCAAATGAAGACACGGTCTCAAATAAAAGGGTCACCCTTTAAAAAGAAAAGCACAGAAAAAGGCATCTTGCATGGTCATGGCAAAGGGGAGTGTGGAACCACACAAGGAACAGAGACCTTCATAAAAAAAATCAGGGAATACATCCGGCCATTCTGGAGAGCAATTTGGAACTATGCTCAAAGCGTTATCAAACTGTGCATACCCTTTGACCCAGCAGTGCTACTACTGGGCTTATACCCCAAAGAGATCTTAAAGAAGGGAAAGGGACCTGTGTGTGCCAAAATGTTTGTGGCAGCCCTTTGTGTGGTGGCTAGAAACTGGAAAATGGATGCCCATCAACTGGAGAATGGGTGAATAAATTGTGGTCTACGAATATTATGGGATATTATTGTTCTGTAAGAAATGACCAGCAGGATGGTTTCAGAGAGGCCTGGTTTTCAGACAGGAACTGATGCTGAATGAAATGAGCAGGACCAGGAGATCATTATATACTTCAACAGCAATATTATATGATGATCAATTCTGATGAATGTGGCCCTCTTCAACAATGAGATAAACCAAATCAGTTCCAATAGAGCAGTAATGAATTGAACCAACTACAACCAGCGAAAGAACTCTGGGAATTGACTATGAACCGCTACATAGAATTCTCAGTTCCTCTATTTTTGTCCGCCTGCATTTTGGATTTCTTTCACAGGCTAATTGTACACTGTTTCAAACTCTGATTCTTTTTGTACAGCAAAATAACAGTTTGGACATGTATATGTATATTATATTTAATTTATACTTTAACATATTTAACATGTATGGGTCATCTGGGGGGGTGGGGAAAGGGTACTTATATATGTATGTATGTATGTATATAATATTTAGCAGTTAAGTTTTTGTGGTAGTAAAGAATTGGGGAGGGGAGTAGATACCCAACTGATATATATGGAATAGGATGGTACATTATTGTCTTGGAAGCAATGACAAATGGGAGATTTGTGTGGTTATCTATAAGGCAGAGCCCTGCCCCCAGCATCGGCCCCGGGATTCCCTGGCAGAGGGAAGCTTGCATCCTCAGCAGTCATCAAGAAGCTTGTATTTTTGCTTGGTTACAGAAGATGGCTCTTGAGGGGAGGAAGGATCTCCCTAAATGAACCAAAAGTTCATGAAGTTTCTCTTAATTAACTAAAGAAGGTTCCCTGGGCCTGGGGCTTCGGATCCTGACAATGGGGACCATCAGCTGGATGGGATTTCAAGATGTCACAGAAGAGCCGGATGGGAGCTCAGAGCACAGACTCTCAGGTTGGAAGAACCCTTGGCCCCGAGAATGGGAGGACTCACCGGGCCTCTTACAGAGGAGGGAGTCCCGAAGTCGGGGAGTGGCGCAGCCGGGGCTGGCACCCGGAGGGGCTCCTCCCTCACTTATGGGAGGTCCCTATTCACAACAGCCAGGCAAGGGGGCCCAAGCCCTCATTCTACAGCTTTGAGAGCAGGGTCACAGACACCCCTAAGGATGATGAGTCAGAGTCAGCAGGAGAGTCCAGACCCAGGGATCCTGCTGTGGACGT